>NC_060276.1:4444344-4500847 GCF_021613505.1 Equus quagga
ACTGGGAATGGGCAGGGCCAAGATGCTAGGAGCCACCCCTGTCAGGGAAGTTGGAGCAGGCGCCAAACGGAGGCCGCTGGGAAGCGTAGTCTCAGGAGTCTTCTCTGTGTTTCAGTGTTTTTCTCCAACAAAGGGGAAATTCAGAGGGAAAATTTCTCTAGATAAAACTTTAGCGGATGTCACTAAATTGAACTATTACTGGGTACATAGAGTTGGCAGCTTGAAGTTGAGATACTATAAGGGAACAAGGGAAATTTCACTGACTCAGGTGCAGGATCCGCAATTTGCAAATCCTGCTAATAGCCGAAGCATCCTTCATACTGTGCCAACGCCTTTCCAAGAACTCTCTTGAGACTTAGTGAAATGAAACATTTCAGGATAAAGTTCCTTCTACTTTTTGAGGTTTGGGGCAGGCGACCAGTAATACAGCAAGGAGAAAGAAGGAAGACAACTTCAGGAAGAGAATTCAGTGTGTAATCAAAAAAAAAAAAAAAAAAACCCATACTCGGACACATAGAAGAAGATGTGTAATATTCCTCGTGCTGCATAATCACTATACATAAGAAGTTCAGGTAATTGACAGTAAATAGGATTACTTTAATATGACCTCTTTTTTTCTTTTATTTGTTAGTACTCCAGCATCTAAAAACAGCTGTTTTACATGATACTAGTATATATATGTGTGTGTGTGTGTGTATAATCCTGTATCATTTTATATATATATTTACATATATATGTGTATGTGTATATATATGTATACATACACATACACATTTTAACCCTATTGAAGACCCCAGATTTCTTAGATGAGTAACAAGGCCCTTCAGACTCCAACTCGCCTACTCTTTACCCATTTCTCCTGATGTGCTACTTCTCTCTCTTCATTTCAAGTTCTGGTCTGGTGACAGGGAACTTCTTTCTATTCTCTGGATGCACCAGGATCTTTTCTCCCTCCAGCCCTTTACACTTATTGTTCCTTTCTCTTGGATTGGCCAAACTCCCAGAAAGGCAACAAAATAGCACTTGCTCCTGGGCCAGGCAGAATTAAAGCTCCCCCCAGAGCCTTTCTCATCGCACTGATGTCAGCATTTGCTTACATGTCTGCCCCGCCAGCTCTCCTCCCCAGACTGTGAACTTCTTTGAATTACATTCACTTTTGTACTGGATTTCAAAGAGTGCTCAGTAAATGCTTCTTGATTGCACACGTTGCATGCCAGAGAGGCTCCCTGGTGGGCTACTGAATAACTCTGGATTCCCAAATCTGTGAGTCTTGAAGCAGAGGGAGAGAGGAAATGTGGATGGGTGGAAGCAGGGCAGCAGCTGGGTTGGAGAACTTGCATACAGTAGGCACTGTGTTCAAGGATGAGACTGAAGCCCTTTACTCAATGTGGGGAGGGGAAGGATACAGAGCAGGGACACTCCTCATCCTAAGGACGTAGTTATTGGAGAAGATTTCTCTAGAACCTCTAACCTGGCTCCAGCCCCAGACCAGCCTCAGCTCTGGAAGGAGGCCACCCAAGCAGTAAAGGCCCATAGAGAAGACGGTCTCTGGCCTGTGAAAGGGAGACAGTGACTTCTGCCCTGCCTGCCTCCCAGTGTAGGTGTAGGGATCAAGTAGGAACAGGGGGGAAAGCACTTTGAAAACTGTAAAGGTTGAGCAATAGGATTCCCACCTTGCCCTTGGCCAGGTGGCTGTGTTCTTGACCAAGTCCTGCCCTCCCTCAGGCAGGTGCACACCATACTCCCACCCCCAGCCTCCTGGGTGAGAAGCAGGCCTGAGAAAGGAAATGGCCTGTTTCCTGCTTCTCTCTGCTAGCACACTCACCACACGGGCCCCACGCTGGCGTTCTGACCTCCCAGTCCCCACTCCTGCCTGGGCTTGATGCAAGCTAGGGACTGCCACCACCTTGTTCTACCAGGTCCACTATATCAGCCGGGGGTGGAGGAAGGTAGAGGAAAGGGAAGGGCGTCCTTATAGAGGAAGGAGAAAGCTGAAGAAAGCTGTGGTCAGAAATGAAAAATTTAAAATGTAGCTGCTGGGCACTGTGCTCTGGCAGAACACACTTAGAATCAGGAAACCTGGATTCCAGTCCGAGCAATTCTAGAGACAAGCGGTTGGCCTTGGGAAAGTTACTTTACCTCTCTGATAATTAGCTGCTTCCTCTGATAAAAGGAGTCAAATGCCACTTCCCAGGGTTGCTGTGTCCTAGCACAGCAAGGACAGAGGTGAATGCAAGGTACAGAGTGTCAAGGCCGCAGTGATCCCAAGCTGCCTGGTTGGCCGATGGGAAGTGAGGTGGGAGAGGGCTGGGGGCAAGCCCCTAGGCATTGGCATGAAGGCCTCTGGGCTCAAATCTGAGCTCTTCCGTTTGTTAGATATGTGGCTGAGCAAGGACGTCTCTCGGAGCCTTGATTTCCTCATTTGTGAAATGGGGATATTAGTATCTACTTCATTAGCTTGTTGTGAAGAATAAACACATGAGTGCCTGGGACTAACTTCTGCTTCCAGAACTGCAGAGTGGCACTGCCTCCCTCCTTCTCCCCACTCCGCCCTTTATTTTAAAAGTAGCCTCAGCAGAATGGTGCAGCCACTTTGGAAAACAGGCCGTGATTTATAAAGTTAAGAGTACACACAGCCCAGCAATACCACTCCTAGGTATTTACCCAAGAGACGTGAAAACTTCTGTTCATAAAAGAAACTTGTATTCAAATATTCATAGCAGCTTTTTGAAAATAATAGTCAGACAGGTAAACCACTCAAATTCCTATCAACTAATGGCTGAATGGTGATATGTCCATACCGTGGAATACTACTCAGCAATAAAGGGAAGAACCATTGATTCATGCTACAATAGGAATGAGTCTCAAAAAATTATGTTAAGCAAAATAAACAATACACAAAATATTACAAACTGTATGAATCCATTTATGTTACATTTGGGGAAAGGAAAAACTACAATGAGAGAAAGATTCGAGACTGACTGGGGCCAGAGGTGTGGGAAGGGGACTGACTGCAAAAGGGCAAAGAAGGAAGTTTTGGGGGTGATCGAATGTTCTATACTTTGATTGTGCCACTGTATACAACTGCCCAAACTCATTCAACTCTAAACACGAAATGAGTGAATTTCACTGTGGATAAATTATACTTCAATAAAGCTGAAGTTTAAAGCAGAGGAGGGAGGTAGCCTCAGTGAAGGTTCCTGAGGCTGCCCACAATTATCAATCTGTTTTTGCTTGTTTGTTTGGTTGGTTGTTTATAAGAGGCCCAGGACCTTGAAGGGGAGAGAGTGATGAAGTTTTCCCCACACACACCAAGGGTGTGCTACAAGGAAAGAGCTTGGGTGGGGCGAAGGAGAAGCCCCCACTGGAAGAAGATGGTGGCCCAGACCCATGGGGGGACAGGGAGTGCTCTCCTGGATGGAGGAGACCCAGGAGCCCAGTCTGGACAGCCTGAGCATGACACCTGTGGCCTCCAGGGACCAGAAGTTTTCCCTACCTTCTCTCTGGGACCTCCAGTGACCTGCGGGCGTGCACACCGTAGGGCTCCAGTACACCATGGGCATCAAGCTGGACTCTGTGTTCACATTCAGAAGAGAGTGAAGATCAGAAGACGAGAAGCAGTAGTGCTTCTTGCTGATGTTTCCCTTCTACTTTCTCAAAGAACTCAGTGTTGAGGTGGGGCCTCCTTGGAGAGGCCCCGCTGGTCGGCAGGGTCTATTTTCCCAGGTGCTGGATGGGAAGTTCAAGCCAAGTAATGAGGCATGAAAGTACTCACAGAGAGAAGCCCAGAGTTTTTGTCACAGGGCCTCTTGGACACAGGGGCCAGACATGCAGGGATTATTGTTATGACATCACAGTGTTTCCAAGAGCCAGCCCTGTTTGTCTCTCATTGCTAGGCAAATAGAGGGTGTTCAGGGATGGCTTTGAGGTTTAGTCCACAAACAGCATGGTGAGAAAATTGCCTCAGGCCCCAGTCAGACCACAAATCAAACCAAAGCCACCCAGAAGAAAGGGCAACTCACAAGATACCTCCTTCTGCCCCTAATTGTGAGTTTTGTAACAAAATCTCGGTTTCTTACACTAAAAATTTTTTGAGGAAGTAAGCCCCAAGAGGACCTGTTTCATGATACAGTCAAGTGTGTCTTATTCAAGAGATTTTTACAAAGAGCTTTATCTTTTTATTTGAAGGAGCTGACCTGATTCATATTGAGGTGAATAGAATGCTACTTCTCAAACACTGAAAGATTTGGAGACCCAAGATGAAAATTGAAAGAGAATATATGAGAAAGGAAGAAACGAAAGTGGAAAAACCTGAATGTCAGCAAATATTTGCTGAACTCGAATGAAATTTTGTTATTTAAGATTAATCAACCAAAAAGAATAAAATAGTTAGGAAGAAACTTAGCCAAGGAGGTGAAAGACTTGTACACTGAAAACAACAAAACACTGCTGAAAAAAATTAAAGACACAAATTAATGAAAGACACCCCATGTTTATGGATTCAAAGATTTAATATTGTTAAGACATCAATACTACCCAAAGCAATCTACAGATTTAGTGCACTCTCCATCAAAACCACCATGGTAATTTTGCAGAAAAATCTATCCTAAAATTCATGTGGAATTTCAAGGAACACTGAATAGCCAAAAGAGCCTTGAAAAAGTAGAACAAAGTTGGAGGTCTCACACCTCCTGATTTCAAAACTCACTACAAAGCTACAGTAATCAAAATAGCGTGGTACTGGCATAAGAACAGACATGTAGACCAAGGAATAAAATAGAAAGCCTAGAAATAAAGCCTCAAATATAGGGTCAAAAGGTTTTTGACAAGGGTGCCCAGACTATTCAATGAGGAAAGGACAATTTTTCAACAAATGGTGCTGGAAAATCTTGACATGAAAAAGCGTGAAGTTGGATCCTTATCTTGCACCATATACAAAAATTAACTCAAAATGGATCAAAGACCTGAATGTGAGAGCTAAAATTATAAAGTTCTTGGAAGAAAACAGGAGGAAGACTTCTTGACACTGGATTTGGCAATGATTTCTTGGATATGACACCAAAAGCACAGGCAACAAAAGTAAAAATAGATAAATTAGGCTACATAAAAATTAAAAACTTCTGTGCATCAAAGGACACAATAGAGTGAAAAGGCGACCTATGGAATGGGAAAAAATATTTGCAAATCACATATCCGATGAAGGATTAATATCCAGAATGTATAAAGAACTCCTATAACAACAACAAAAAATCAAATAACTCACTTAAAAAATGGGCAAAGGACTCGAGCTGACACTTTTCCAAAGAAGATATACAAATGACCAATAAGTACTTGAATCACTAATCATTAGGGATATGCAAATTAAAACCACGAGACACCAACTCACGCCCATTAGGATGTCTACTATCTAAACCAACCAACCAAACAAAAAAACCCAAAAAATAACCAGTGTTGGCAAGGATGTGGAGAAATTGGAAGCCTTGTGCACTGTTGGTGGGAAGTTAGGTGGCGCAGCAGTATGGTGGTTCCTGAAAAAATTAAATATAGAATTATTATATGATCCAGCAATTCTACTTCTGGGTATATACCCAGAAGAACCAAAGACAAGGTTACAAGGAGATATCTGCACCCCCATGTTCATAGCAACAACATTCACAAGAGCCAAAAGGCGGAAGCAACTCGAGTGCCCATTGACAGATGAATGAACACGGAAAATGTTGTCTATCCATACAATGGAATATTATACAGCCCTAAAAGGGAAGGGAATTCTGACACAGGTTACAACATGGATGAACCTTGAAGTCGTTATGCTAAGCAAAAAAGCCAGACACAAAAGGACAAATACTTCATGATTCCACCTGTATGAGGCATGCAGAGTAGGCAAATTCACAGAGACAGAAAGTAGACTGATGGTTGCCGGGGGCCGGGGGGAGGGGATGGGGAGTTAGTGTTAATGGGGACAAATTTCAGTTTAGGACGATGAAAAGAGTTCTGGAGATTGGTTGCACAACAATGTGAATGTACTTAACACTACTAAACTGTATACTTAAAAATGGTTAAGATGGTAAATTTGATATGTGTATTTTACCACAATTCAAAAACAAGATTAATTAAGCCCCCACAGTAGCCTGAACTAAGGGGACCAAAAATTCAGACTCATTGACAAGGTCCTCCATGGTTCATCTCAGGCGTGATCGTACCCTGCAAGGTCAGTTTCCACCCCAGACAGGAGGTCCCGTGTCCTGCTTCAGAAACAAAGCCTCCCACTGGGAGCCAGAATTAGCCAAGAGCCCAAGTCCCAGGCGACTGGAAGGATGAGGGTCCTTTCCAGAATAAATACTCCCACCTCTTTGTGTCACTGCCAAAAACTCATGGGAGTTGCGAAGGAGGATCCTTTCCTAGAGTGTCTTCCTAGATCCTTCCTCTCCACTCAGGAGAGAAAAACACCAGGGAGAAGGCTGGGGTGTGCAGGGGAGCAGGATACAATGGAATCACCCTAGAAACTGCCTCCTAAGGATCACGCCCATCAGGGGTGAGGAGCTGGGGAGAGTCCTTTAGAAAAGTGCCCCAGAGGGAGTCTGAGGAAGGCGCTCCCTTTCCAGCTATAGCCTCCGGCGGGGAGGGGGGGGGGAGGGGAGGGGGGATCACTTCGACGAGGTCATCAACCAAGGAGGAGGCATGTGCTCCCCCGCCCCCAAATCCTGTTAACCCTATGAGTCTTCAAGTGGAGGCCTCCAGGGATAGCTATTTGGGAGCAGGATGGAGCCTCAGTCACCTCAGCCCTTCCCCTGCCCCTGCCGGGCCCCTAGGGAGTAAAAGACGAGATGTTTCTAGTGGCAGTGTTTCTAGTGACAGCTGCAGACCACCCACCTGCCCTTCCTCTCTCGACGTGGGACTTATGGGAACAAAGCTGAAGTGCTGGGGAATGAGGGAGTTGGCAACTTTTCAGATTGCTAATAGAGCACCAGGAAAGCCCAGGTCTCAGTGCTGCACATTGAAACCTGCTCAAGCTAAGCTCCCCTCCCACATCCTCAGCCCTCATCCCTCCTGGCCCTGCCCGCAACACAGAACATTGGGCAGGCTCTCGCTCTCTCTCACGGCTTTGCTGAGATATAATTTATACGCAAGAAAATTCACCCATGTAAAGTGTACGATTCAGTGGTTTTTAGTATATTCACAGAGCTGTACAACCGCTGCCACTATCTAAGTCCAGAACATTTCATCACCCCCAAAAGAAACCCCATATCCATGAGCAGTCACTCCCTATTTCTCCTTCCCCACTATCTCCTGGCAACCACCAATCTGCTTTCTTTCTCTATAGATTTGCCTATTCTGAACATTTCATGTGAAATGAAATCATACAATATGTGGCCTGTTGCATCTAGCTTCTTTCACCTAGCATAATGTTTTTGAGGTTCATCCATGTTGTAACATGAATCGGTACTTCATTCCTGTTTACAGCTGAATAATATTCTATTGTATGTATATACCTACCACATTTTGTTTATGCATTCATCCATCGGTGGACATTTGGGTTGTTTCCACCTTTTGGTTCTTATGAATAATGCTGCTATGAACGCTTGTGTACAATTTTTCGTGTGGACCTACATTTTCATTTTTCTTGGATATACACCTAGGGTGAGAACCGCTGGGTCATATGTTAACTCTATGTTTAACATTTTAAAGAACTGCCAGACTGTTTCCCGAAGTGGCTTTCCCATTTTACATTCCCACCAGCAATGTATCAGGGTTCCAATAGCTTCACATCCTCACCAGCACTTGTTGTTATCCATCTTTTTTATTCTAGCCATCCCAGTGGGTGTGAAATGGTACCCCATGGTGGTTTTGGTTTGAATTTCCTGATAACTAATGATGTTTACCATATTTTCATTTGCTCACTGGCCATTTGCATATAACTTATGGAGAAATGCCTATTCAGATTTTTTGCCCATTTAAAAAAAACTGAGTTATTTATCTTTCTATTGTTGAGTTGTAGGAATTCTTTATATAGTTTGGGTATAAGTCCATTATCAGATATATGATTTGCAAAGATTTTCTCCCATTCTGTGGGCTGTATTTTCACTTTCTGGATGGTTTCAGTTGAAACACAAATGTTTTTCACTTTGATGAAGTCTAATTGGTCTATTTTGTTCTTTTCTCACTTGTGCTTTCAGTTCCAAATCTAAGAAACCATTGTCAAATCCAAGGTCATGAAGATTTACCACTATGTTTTCTTCTAAAAGTTTTAGTTTTAGCTCTTACATGTAGGTCTATGATCCACTTGAGTTAATTTTTGTGTATGATGTGAGGCAGGGGTCCAACTTCATACTTTTGCGCGTGGATATCCAGTTGTTTCAGCACCATTTGTTGAAAAGACTGTTTTTGCCTACCAAGTGGTCTTGGCACCTGTGTTGAAAATCCATGACCATATGTGTATGCATTTATTTCTGGACTCTCAATTCTATTCTATTGATCCATATGCCTATCCTAATGCCAGTGCCATACTTCTTTCTTTCTCTTTTCTCTCTGGGTTCATTGGGAAGGCCACCCTGGATGGCCCCTAATATATCCACAGCTTTCAAGCTCTTCAAGCCCTCTCAATCCCTTTTCTTATCTAGTCCACACAACAGCCTTTGAAGACAAATAAATAATGTGATCATTCTTTTTTTACAGATGAGGAAACCAAGACTCAGAGAGGTTGCAGGTGGCTTAAGGTAACTGTGCTGGTAGCTGGTAGAGCTTGGACCAGAACCCCACTTTTCAATTATAAACTCAAGCTCCCTCCTGGACAGCACACCTCTCCTTGAAGGGTGTGACTTCGAAGACATGCTATTTGACCCTTTTGAATAAAGGCAGCTGCAGGGCTCCTTTCTCTGCCCTCACTAGTTCATAGAGGTATTGTGAGACTCAATGTGGCTTGTATAAGTGAAAACCTTTTATAAACTCTCAGGGCTAAAAACATGTGAGGAGTTATTAGTGGTGTATTTCTACAACAGCTCTTGCCTTTGAAATCATCTGGATCAGAGGTTGAAATAGGCCATTTCCTACATCTTCCCCCCGTAGTGGTTGACTGCAGCTATTGCTGGACATCAGACTACTGTAACTATATCACTTCTCCACCCTGGTGGAACAGTCGCTCTGAGACCTATTATTGTCCCAGTTGTGTTTATCATCCGGGAAGACCCCAATATCACATGGTATGGCTTCAGGGAGGGAAATAAATACAATGTCTTTTATGGACTCATAGTATTGTTCAGCCACTGAGTTATGTTCTTAAATTAAACACTATCTCAATAAACGGGCATTGAGCACCTCTCATGTTCTAGACACAGTAGTAAGTGCTAAAGGAGATAGAGGAGCCAAGACGCAGCCAAGACAGGCAAAAGATGACAGCTTTACAGGATGACAAGCACTTAAACAAACACCCATGATGTTTCTTCATCCAAACTGTGTGCCAGGACACAGACATGGTCCCTGCCACCACTGGTTAGGAGCAAGTAATGGATTACCCTAATGGATATGAACTCCCCCAAATAGCTCCTGACAGCCTGGGCTATAGGCCACGAAGGCAGGGGAGTCCAGGGTGCTATGAGAGCAATAACCAGGGTCCTGGGCCAGTCAGGACGTCAGAGGGGGCATCCCTGAGAAGGGCACATTTGAGCTGACATGACATCGTGACAAGTGATGTGGGTTGGAGATGTATAAACTGCCCTGGGAACTCAGAGGATGAACTGATGAAACCTTGGCTGCAGTGGGGTATATTCCCCAGAAGCAGCGATGTTTGGGATGGACTTTGAGCACCAAGTAGAACTTGAGCAGACCAGGTAGAAAGGAGAGGAGGATCGCTGGAACAGAGCAGGTAGAAGGGAGGGGAGGATCGCTGGAAGCTGGAGTTGGCACAGACAAATGCTAGGGTGACCTCAGAACATATGGCCCAAACCAGGACGCCTTTGGAAGGGGGCACTATTCATTATTATGCTGGGACAACAGGCATAGTCTGGGACTGTCCCTGGTACACCTGGCTGTGTGATTCCCCCTAGCCAAAGCACATGATGGCGATGGCCAGCATGCACGGAGCATCTAGGGAGGAGCAGTTAGAGCGCAGATTGGGGGCGGCAGGAAGGATCCGGACAGAAGGCGGGTGCACTAGCTTGCCAGGGCTGCCGTCACAAAGTACAGCAAACTGAGTGGCTTGAGCAACAGAAACTTATCCTCTTTACATTCTAGAGGCCGGAAGTCTGAGAGCAAGCTGTTGGCAGGATCACGCTCCCTCTGAAGGTGCTAGGGAAGGATATGTTCCAGATCTCTCTCCTAGCTTCTGGTAGTCCCTTGGCTTGTGGCAGCATCACGCCGATCTTCACATGGCATTCACCCTATGTGCATGTCTCTGTGTTCAAATGTCTCCTTTTTTATGAGGACACCAGTCATACTGGATTAGAGACCACCCTAATGACCTCATCTTAACTTGATCATCTGAAAACACCCTATTTTCAAATGCGGTCACATTCACAGGTACTGGGGGTTAGGACTTCAACATCTTTTGGGAGAATACAATTTAATCCCTAACAGTGAGGCAGAAGATGGTGACAGCTGTGAAAGACCGGCATGCTAAAGAGTCTAGACTATACTGAAGGTCATGGGGACCCATTACCAGTTGGTAAGCTGGCATACAGCACGATCTATTTCAACACAGTAACCCTGGCAGCCCAGCCCTTCAATTTAGTCCAATTAGAGATGGCTAATGTTTTCTAGCTTTTTTTTTTTCCGCATCGCAGTTAAAAAAAATACCTTTTTTCATATTGCACTTCCCTTTTGGAAATCAAAGAAAGCAAAATACGCGTCCTGCAAACAATGGGATCCCTTTAATCGAAAGGGTATTTCCTCACTCTTGAGCCATTTTCACCACCCGGCTTGCATGATAACAATTGTACTCTCTCTTAGAAGACACAGTGTAGGCTGACTCTCAGTAAATGCTTGTGGGGTAGAATAAAAAGCTGTGTAATTTTATGGAGTGAACTTTGCAGGGCGGTTGTCAACGCCTTGGTGCTGGGTATGGTGTATCACCAGCACTTAAAATCTCATTTGCTTTTGATTCCTGACCCACAACAGGGGTTTCCACATGGTTCCTGGAGCCCCAGGATGCCCTCTGGGGACTTCCCAGAGGGTGGGCAAGGCTGACCAGAGGGGCTCAGCTTGGACTGCTTTTAGAGTTGTCAGATTGGTCTGAAAAATGCCTTGCACTCTCTTGTGAAAATCTGGGACTTTGTGCCCACGGCCAGCTTCTCTCAGCTGAAGGGCAAGTCCATTTGGCTATTAAATGGATTTCAGCATATTTGTTCACCTAGCAAATATTTATTGAGCACCTACTATACACCTGGTACCATACTGGGGACTAGCGTATAGCAGTGGGCAGGATGTGTTTCTGCGGCTACCCCTTCAGAGGGGATTTTGGTGACAATGGAAGCCGCTTTGAAGCACATTTTTCTCAATCAACAATATCTTCATAAATAATATCTAATAAAGACCAATTCTGGAATGGCCACATTGATACAAAATTCAGTTAGGAGCGTGTGGTGGGTTCAATTGTCCCCCCAAAATTCATGTCCTTGCAGAACCTCAGAATGTGACCTTATTGGGAAATAGGGTCTTTGCAGATGTAGTTAGTTAAGGATCTCGAGAAGAAATCATCCTGAATTTTGGGTGGGCCTTACATCCAATGACTGGTGTTCTTCTAAGAAGGGGAGAGGACACTAGAGAGTGAAGATGGAGGCAGAGATTGGAGTGATGCGGCCACAAGCCAAGAAACGCCTGAGGCTACCAGAAGCTGGAAGGGACAAGGAAGGATCCTCCTCTAGAACCTTCAGATTCAACACAACCTTGCCATCACCTTGATTTTGGACTTCTAGCCTCTAGAACTGAGACAATAAATTTCTGCTGTTTTGAGCTACCCAGTTTGTGGTACTTTGTTGTGGCAGTTCTAGAAAGCCTTCTCTCAAGGCTTTCCAGACCCTTCATTTAGCCTTCTCTCAGAAGAGGAGAGACAGACCACAGCAGTTTCCACACACTCGCGACATACTCTAGCACCAGCCTTGCTGGAGCAGAGAAACTGGCTGCTTTCTCACTTCTTCGTCCTTTTTCTTGCCTGCACAGCAAGGGCTGGCCATGAGTGCCGGGGGCCCTTCAGCTCCAGGACGCCACTGGGAGAAGTCTAGACAAGGGAGGGTGGCAAGTCTAGATCGTTTCTGCTCCCTCCATCCCCTTCCTCAAGGCAAACGTGTCTCACACACACTGATCACAGCCGCAGCTCTGGCCCTTCTGAGTACCCCAGCCTAACCGGCCCAGCCTGGCCAGCACAAGCTTGGTGGATAAACACTAGCTAAAGCAGCCCTGCTCCCCCCTTCCCCCACCACCCTCCATTCTGCACCCTCTATCTCATGGCCTCCAACAGGCCAACAGGAAGCGGTGTGCAGTCAAGCCCACGCCAGGTGGGTTTGGGTCGTTCTAACTGTGGCAGTCATTGCTGGGGAACTCCTCTTGAGAAATCCATCTCAGTGAAATGTGATGAGTCGTACCTGTGAACAAAATGCCCCCAGCCGGGCTCCCCCAGCTTCCTGTCTAAAGGGCCAGTTATTTGCTCTGATTCTGACAAGAGTGCCCATTTCTTGAAGCCACAACATATCTTCCCATATATTATTTAATTAGCTTCTCACAACGGCCCTGCGAGGTCAGGATGATGATTATACCCATTTTAGAGATGAGGAAACGGAAGTTCAGAGAGGTATGGGGGCCTTCCTAAGGTCACACGGCTTTTGAGTGGCATGCAGCAATGTGACCCCAGGGCTGATCCACTCCAGGGCCCACGCGTCTGCACTCCTCCTGCTGCGATCCTTGTGTTCCGACGTGCTTTGTAGAGGCTGTGCTTTGGCAGCGGCCACATCATCCCCCAACCTGCACTGAGCAGCTGCCTCGTTTGTTTATTTGTTGTTGCTTTTGTAACATCCACCTCTATGACTGACGGGCTGCTCCCAAGGCCTCCAATCCCCATTGTACATTTGTGGGAGCTAAAACGAAGGCATTGCCTCCACCAGCCTTGGGGGGTGCCTGTTTCAGGAGAGATCTGGACCTTTAAAATAACTTTCCCTAAATGCCTCTAACTTGTGAAAAAGCAAACAAAATCATTGCTAGCTAGCAATTTTTTTCCTGTTTACAGTGGCTAGCATATTTACTTTAGGCCAAATTCAGCTCTGGTTTTATGTGGGCTGTCTATACTTCGTGTGTCCTGGGCCTTATAAAACCCATGTCCACAGAGCCTCAGTGCCCACTCTTGAGCCCTGAGACGTCCTTTTCTCCATTTGCGGTGATTCTTGGGGTTCAGACAGCTGCCGGGTGGGGTATGTGGTGGTTATAGCCATGGTTTATCCGATGTCAGACCCCCAGTCAAGAAGCCCCTATACGGGAAAGGCTCAGGCACCTGTCCTTTAGACGTGGAGTCTCAGTTTGCACTGCAGCTGGCAAGGGGACGAGCTTATGGGGAAAGCATGCCCATTTTCCACAGGTCGCCTCAGAGAGAAGGGACCAAAAGAGGGACACAGACCAAGAAGATGGCCCAGGGGCAGGGGCTTAGGGTGTCACGACGGATGGCTTCTGACAACCTCCTCAGGCACTGCTGCAGTTCCTGGGGGCCACACGTACACCCTGGGAGCCCTGAGTTGCTGTCAGGACTGAACCAGCTCCCACTCCCCTCCCCTACTGGACCCCTAGCCCCACTCTAATGCTACCCTTCCTGGCTCTCTCCCTTTTTCACTGCTCACCCCCAGGCGGAAGCAGACCAGCAGCCAGCGCCTTTCCCGCACTATGGAAAATGATGAATTCCGCAGAGTTGTCAGAGCATCCTGCTTGGTGTGGAGGTCCGGAGCCCCTTTTAGAAATCTTCTCCAGGAAGCCTCAGCCCTCATGCCTTTATTCCTTGGGTGAGACTCATCCTACTTCCTCTATTCTTTCCCTCCCCCACTGGAAGCTGCCCCTCCTCTATCCCGCAGGGTCGGGGGGGGGGGGGGGGGGGGGGGGATGATAGGCTGGACACCAGTCTCCGTTTGCTCTGGGCTCCAAGACAATGGGGAGACATTTTCATCTGAGGGGAGCGCCAGACTGGGGACTCTAGTCAGCGGGGCCTCGGCTCTTCCCAGACAAGGTCCCTCTGGTCCATTCCCAAATCTCACTCCCCAAAGTTTCCAGATTTAGAAAACAAAAATACAGGTCACTCAGTTACATATGCATTTCATATAGACAATGATTTTCTTTAGTATAAGTATATTCCATGCAATATTTGGGATATACTTACACCAAAAATGATTGTCCCTCCATTTGTTTGTTTGCTTATCTGTAATTCAAATGTAACTGGGCATCCTCCTTTTAACCTGACACCTCCACTCCACAGCCCAGTGATTCACACCCCCACTGGTGTCTGCACAGGGCAGCCAGTCAAGCTCCCAGCCTGCACTGGAGAATGACTGTGGTGCTGGTAAACAAGTCTGTGCTTTCCCATCCTTCTCAGTACATGGCTCTGCTCTCGCTCTCCGCAGAAGGCCCAGGCCTGCTCACACTGCATCGTTCTCTGTGCCCACAGAGTCAGGCCTCAGGCACATCACTTACTGGCTTACAGTATAATTATGGGTTTTCACATCTTGTTCTCCACTGGGCTTTGAGCTTCTTGAGGGCTAGGGCTGGGGCTGATTCATCTTGGCTCTTGTCTCCCACTCTCTCCCCCTCTCCATAAGGTGCCCACCAGAATCCAGGACCGGGTGGGGAGAGCTCAGAGGAACACACGCATGGACAAACAGGCAAATGCCTCTGATCGCATCAAAATACAAAGGGGCTGACTCATGAAAGGCAAGGCCTGGCTGTCCTGCTTTATCCACTAGAATGGCCGGTCCCTGAGGGTGGGAATCTTACCTGTTTCACTCCCTCCTCCATCCCCAACACCCAGCAGGTGCTTAGTAAACACACATTGCATAAATCAGCAGTTGTGTTCGTGGTGACTGAACCGATGTGTTTCCTCCACGCCTCCATTAACGTTTCAGAGATGCCTGGTCCCCATCTGCCAGGGAGGGATGAGTTGAGTTGATAGTGACGGGCTCTAAAGGAGTGAGAGGCAGCCGAGTCCCAAGGGCAGGGAGGACAGCAGGAGGGAGTTCCGCTCCAGGCCTGGCTGAGGGCGAGGAGAACGGGCTCCCTCGGGAGGGAAGCAACCAGTGACCGAGCCGGATGGAGCACGGCTGCGTCCTGAGAGAGAGGAAAGGCACCGGTGTTGGGGACCCCGGCAGCAGCCCGGCTTTCCCAGGCCCGGCCCCGAGCTGGGGACGGGAGCGAGGGGCGGCTTCGCGCTAGCGCGGCCGGGGCCGTGGGGATTGGCGAGAACCGGGGCTCGGCGGCCGCTCTGCCGCCCGCTGGGACGGGCGGCCCAACACGTGACCCGCCCGGCCAATAGGGAGGCGGCGAGGTCCGCGGTCAAGGGCGCGGGGGCCGCGCGGCGACGCTCCCGGCCCTGCCCCGCCACCCGAGCTGCCTGGCACAAGCCCGGGCCTGGGGGGCCCTGGGGGGCCCTGGGGGCTGGGCTTCCTGGCGGCCGCTGCGGGGGTGGGAGCGGGGAGGGTAGCGACTGCCAGGAACCCGCCTGGGGCTTCCCCTCGAGCCCAGTCCGGAGAAGGGAGGCGGCGTGGGGCGGGGCGGGGAGGGGGCGGCCCTTCCGAAACAGGCCCTCCCGCCCTGGGACTCTGGGATGGAGGCCTGCTACCCTCAGACTGCCACTGGCCAGGGCCCTGCCCGCCCTCCCTCTCGGGTACCCCTGACTGGCCACCAGCTCCAAAGCCCACCATCCTGCTGGGCCATGGGGCAGCTTCTGAGGACCCCTCCTGCCCTGTCCCACATACCTGGAGCCTGAAAGAGTGGCAGGAGAGATACCCAAACCCTAGAAGATGATTCGTGAGGGAGCCCCGCTGTCATTCCCTATCAACACAGGTGGTGCTGGGTGGCTCACACACCCCTAACATCTCACACCTAATAGGTACTTGGGAAGTGTTTGTTGCTAAAGAAACGAACGAACGAATGAATGAATGAAGCCTGGCAATTGTTGCTGAGGCTGAGGACCGGCCGCTTAGGAGATGCCTCCTGACTGAGTGTCTCCATCTGAGGGGCTGTAACAATACTCCAGTGCAGCGTGGCTTTTAAAACAGGGCCATGGAAGAGGGACCTGTTGTTCTCTTGTGCCAAAGCGGGGTGAGCTCAAGCCAAGTAACTACAGTGTCCACTTTGGGGGAACGTCATAAGTCTGAACAATGTGATAAAACAAATCTCCTGCTTGTCCCAGTGTCCACTCCTACCAGCATTGCTGTCCTCTAGCAGGGCTGTGGCACTTTCCACTCGGGGAGCATGCCTTGAGTCCCTACCTCCACACCTTAGAGGTCCTCCAGCGCTGCAAAGCCTGGTGTGGTGCCTCCTGCCTCCTTCCACCAAAGGCAACAGACCCCTTCATCCCCAGGTCGTCCCCGCACATTGCATTGTAGTTCCACCCTCTGAGCACATCCTGTCTTCTGGATCCTGACAAACCTGGGTTGAAATCCTGGCAGCCCCACTTCCTAGCTTATGCTTTCGAGCCTCTTTATCTGCATCTATAAAATGATCATAATAGCACTAGGATTATTATGAGGCCTGAATGCAAAGACTCCTATAAAGTGTCTGGCACAGATGTGGTCCTTGGCGAATGGTAGTCTTCGGGCTCCTAGAGGGTGGAGGCTGTATCTTCTTTGCTCACCACCATATCCAGCTCTGATGCCTTGCAGGTGGCCTGGTGTGAGCAGGCACTCCAGGAGAAAGCGTTGCATGAGCTGTTGGTGCACTGCCTTGCTTGGCTGGGAGTGGTTCCCACACTGGGCAGGGCTCAGCTTGCAGCCTGCTGCTGGGGCTGGGGTAGGGAGGCAGGGGCTAGCCAGTCTGGGATAGTAGTTTGAAAGGTACTTGCCTCCTGTCACTGAGACCAGCTGCTTCTGGAACTGGGTGCAGAGAGGGATCAACTCCCTTGCGCTGCCTCCGCAGCCCAGCAGGGACAGGAATCAGCGTGCTTGGCTGTCTCCCTGTTTCAGTGCTGTCCACAAGATGGCCGCTCCTGCAGGTCTGGGCAGCCGGGGCTGCAGCTCAGGCGGGCTTTATCCTGCGCTGCAATTTGCCTAGTGACCCAGATTTGTGGCCAGGCGCCGGTCTAACTCCCGCTTGGTTTGGCTGGAGCTAGGGTTTCCAGTTTTAGCAAATAAAAATACAGGATGCTCAGTTAAATTTAAATGTCAGATAAACAACGAATAGTTTTGAACTATAAGTATGTTCCGTGTAATCTTTGGGACATACTTACACTGTGAAATTATTTGTTGTTCATCTGAAAATCCCATGTAACTGGACTCCCTGCATTTTCCCTGGCAAACCTAGCTGGAGTTTATCCAGCGGCTGGGGATTGGAAGGGACTCAACTTTGGGGGGGTGGAGTGGGCGGGAACTGCTCCCACCGAAAGCGCTTTGAATTGATGTCAGAACAATGGCATGGGTTGTTCTGTTTTTCTTTGCATAAAAAAAGAGCATTCCATGTCACTCAAAAGAAAACAGGACGGTGAATTTCAGCTCTCTGCCTTGCTCTATTGATGTTGACCCGGAACATGCCTAGATTCTGAAAGGGATATTGACTGTTAGACAAGTGGCTCCGTCATTTTTCTCTGCAATGCTCCTTCTAATGGTTGGTGCCCGCTACCCCGGGTCCCGTTTGGAATACACTCGGGATGGGATGCACAGTGGCCATTAGCCTCTCCAGAGGTCCCTGTTCTGCCGGGCTATTCAGATGCTCCACATACAAAAGCCACTTAGTCAAGTAGCCTGAGCCACAGACTAAGGAACAGGTATGACAAAAAGCCTGAGCATCTCTGAAGCGCTGGGCATCTTATGTCACACAACCTCTAATCCTCACAACAGCTCTGAGAGGCCATGCTATTATTCCCATTCTACAGATAGGGAAACTGAGGCCCAGACAGGGAAAAACTCTTGTGCGGAGCCATACAGCAAGTGAGGTGGCGAGGCCATGGTTCCCACCCCGTTCTCTCTGAATCCAGTGCCTACGTTCTTCCCTGTCATCCTGCTCTGTGACTCTTGCACCTACCAGCTGGCTCAATCCCTGCTCCAGGCCTCAGTTTCCCCATATGTTAGATAAGGGGGTTAGACGTGGGCATCCTGAGATCTCTCCAGGGATTCTCTTTTGCTAGAAATCACCAAAAAGCTGAGCTGACTCACCATTTTCAGGCAGGCGCTGGTTGCAGACAAAGGCTTTTGAGGGTGCTGTTCTCTGCGTCACAGCAAAAAGACTGACCAACACTGATTCTGCAAAGCTTAGCCAGCAGCTTGTGGACTGCCTGGCCCCCACAGAATGGGCCTGGTGGCTGGATATATGCACTGAAGGTCAGGGCTCACGGCGCCTTCTGTGCAGGTCATGGGCCACTGTGCGGGACCCTTGATCTCCAGGCTTGAGTAGGAATAGTGCAGTAGGATTAGCTATGCACCAAAAATACACGTAGCATACTTGTAAGTTATGAGGCATGGGCCTGGCCACTTCACCTGGACTCTGCACTCCCCCAGACATCATGAGAACGAAAGAAAAAGCAGATCTAAAAAGACTTGCTCTGCCCTCCCCTCCCAGACCTGCTCCAACCCAGCAAGTGGCCAAGACTCCTCTCAGATGCCACCAGGCACCTGCCCTTCAGCAACTCAGCAGTGGCACGACTGGAGCTGGCTCAGGCCAGGATTGGAGATCAGGAGGTGACGCTCTTTCTGAGTGGGGGTGGCATAATGGTTTCAGGTATTCACTGGATCCCCCTTCTCCTTTCCCTGGCTAACTCTTGCCTATTATTCAAGGCTCAGCTCAGGAATCGTCTCCTCAGGCTTCTTCTCTGCCCTCGCCTGCTCACCCAGCCAGAGTCAGCGCCCTCCTGTGGGTCCGCATGATACTCTGTGCCTATGGGTCTCAGGGTGGTGGTTTCACTGTCTCTCCGCATATGGCTCCCCCACCGACCTGTGAACATGGAGTCCAAGTCTTTTTCATCTTGTCGCCCTAGAGTGGTCCTCTCTCAGCACTTTGTGTGACAGGCTCATTACTTTCAAGTCTCAGTTTAAATGTCACCTCCTCAGAGAGGCCTTTATTGACCTCCCTGGCTAACCCCCCCCCCCACTCTGTCCTGGTTATTGTCTTCACTGTCTACGTACCACTAATCACTGCTGAAATCAAGTCGTGCATTTGTCACTGAGGTGAAATTCACACAACATAAAATTCTCCATTTTAAAGTGTACAATTCAGTGGCATTTAGTATATTCACAATGCTGTGCCACCATCACCTCCATCCAGTTCCGAAATATTTGCATCGCCCCAAAAGGAAACCCCATATACGTTAGCAGTCACTCCCCCTTCCTCTCTCCCCCCGGCCCCTGACAACCACTAATCCGCTTTCTGTCTCTCTGGATTTGCCTATTCTGGACATTACACATAAATGGAATCATATAATATTTAGTCTTTTGTGTCTGGCTTCTTTCACTTAGCATAATGTTTTGAGGAGGTTCATCCAAGTTGTAGTATGTACCAGTACTTCATTCCTTTTTATGGCTGAATACTATTCCATTGTATGGATACACCACATTTTGTTTGTCCATTTGCTTTTTTGGGGTTTTTTTTGAGGAAGATTAGCCCTGAGCTAACTGCTGCCAATGCTCCTCTTTTTGCTGAGGAAGACTGGCCCTGAGCTAACATCTGTGCCCATCTTCCTCTACTTTGTATGTGGGACGCCTGACACAGCATGGCTTGATGAGCGGTGCCATGTCCACACCCGGGGTCCAAACTGGCAAACCCTGGGCCGCCAAAGCTGAATGTGCGCACTTAGCCACTGCGTCACTGGGCTGGCCCCCGGTCCACTTGCCAATTGATGGACCTTTGGGTTTTTTTCACACTTTGGCCATCATGAATAATGCTGCTATGAACATTGATGCATAAGTTTTTGGGTGAACATCTGTTTTCAGTTATCTTAGATACATACCTAGGAGTGGAATTGCTGGGTCAAACTCAATGTTTAACTTTTATTTATTTTTTTTTATTTTTTGAGGAAGATTAGCCCTGAGGTAACATCTGCTGCCAATCCTCTTCTTTTTGCTGAGGAAGACTGGCCCTGAGCTAACATCCATGCCCATCTTCCTCTGCTTTATACGTGGGACGCCTGCCACAGCATGGCTTGCCAAGTGGTGCCATGTCGGCACCCGGAATCTGAACCGGCAAACCCCAGGTGGCCGAAGTAGAACGTGTGAACTTAACTGCTGCACCACTGGGCTGGCCCCACTCAGTGTTTAACTTTTTGAACAACTGCCAAACTGTTTTCCAAAATGGCTGCACCCTTTCACATTCCCACCAAGAAATGCACAAGGATTCCAATTTTTCCACATCCTTGTCAACAATTGTTATTATTCATCATTTTGATTATAGCCATCCTAGTGGGTGTCAAGTGGTATCTTGTTGTGTTATTTGTTTTTATTTCTTCCTGTCCTTCCCTGCTGAATTTGGGCTCCATGAGGCCAGGGGTCCTGTCTGGCCTGTTCTTTGCTATATCCAGCTCCTACCCCTGGCACGTGCCAGGTTCTCAACACGTGGAGGTTGAGTCAACACATGAGTGAATTTGTCCTCATTAAATTCTTAGCTCACAGCCCAGGGCCTGGAACAGAAAAGGCCTGTGATGGGTGTGTGTTGTGTGTCTTGATCCAGTGGCCCTGGGATGTGGTCTGGCCTCTAGGGGAAGAGTTTCTCAGTACCACCCAAAGGGAAGGACCCCAGCCATGTGGGTTGGGGCTCAGAGCAGCAGTCCTGCCTCCATGGGACTGTAGTAATGAAGCAGGAACTGGCGTAGGGGCTCAGCCCATGACAAGGACTCCTGCTCCAAGTAGGGATTTGGAGGGAGGTGAGCCAGCAAGGCTGAGGTACCCCCTAGGAGCACTGGCTCACAATCCGACAGCTACTCTGCAGTCCCCCTTTGTAAGTCCTCTTGTAGTAGCCCCTTGGGAAGCTCCTTCCAGCCTGGCTTCCCTGTCTCATGTTGCCCCTTTGGGATTTGTAGACCAGGCCCTCGGGCTAACAGCCTGGGGGACTGAACATCTTCAGATGCAGCTCTTGGTAATTGTCCCTCAGTTGCAACCACAGAGGTTGAGGGCTCCTCCCACTGCCTGGTAGGGGAGGGTGACAACTTAGGGGGAGCTGGTGGTGCTGGGGCTTCTAGCCTGCCTGGCTGGACTCTCCCAAGCTCTCAAATGGGGCATGGTGGAGCCTGTGGGCTGCTTATCCCAGCTCACTCAGGCTCCAGATAGTGCAAAGATGCAAGGGCTCTGCTCCGTGGGCACAGCAACAGGCACAGGCATTCATTCTATGGGCTTCTCCAAAGGCAGCCCTTGGGAAACACTTTGATGGTTTCTTCACAAGTTAGGAACATAGAGTCACCATGTGACCCAGCAATTCCAGTCTGAGGTCTATACCCGAAAGAATGGAAAACAGATGTTCAAACAAAAACTTGTACACAAATGTTCTTAGCATTAATATTCACAATAGCCAAAAGGTGGAAACAACCCAAATGTCCATCAATGGATGAATGCATAAAATGTGGCATTACCATACGACAGAATATTATTCAACTGTAAAAAGGAATGAAGTATCGAATCATTATGTTGCACTCCTGAAACTAATATGATGTTATATGTCAATTATATCTAAATTTAAAAAAAGGAATAAAGTACTGATATATACTACAACATGGATGAACCTTGAAAGCATTAAGCTAAGTGAAGGAAATCAGATACAAAAGTCCCCGTGTTGTATGATTCCATTTGTACGAAATATTCAGAATAGGCAAACACAGAGACAGAAAGCAGATCACTGGCTGCCAGGGGCTGGGGCGTGGGATGGGTACTAATGGCTTAGCGGGCAGAAGGTTTCCTTTTAGGGTGATGGAAATGTTTTGGAAATAGTTAGAGGTGTTGGTTGTGCAACATTGTAAACACACTAAATGCCACTGAATTGTTCACTTTAAATGGTTAATTTTATGTTATATGAATTTTACCTCTATTTGAAAAAAAAAAAAGGCAGCCTTCTCTACCTAATGCCCCTTTAGGCCTCAGAATTGCAACTCCTCATGAAGATTCAGTTTCAGGCGAAGGCAGGAAAACGGCAGGCAGCTTCATGTCAGGAATCACTGGGCTTTGGCCTAAATGCCCACTCAGTTCACACGAGGGCCCACTGCTCTGCTCCAATAGCGTCCCTTGGCGTTTTCACTCCTGAGAGAGGTAGCCAAATCAATACCTATTGTTTGCAGCCCTTGTAAGCCAGTGTCCAGAAAATATGTGGATAGAGATTCCCAGGCCGGTAAGCCCCAGGACATTTCGGGGACTGGCACACAGCCAAGGTGTTGCAAGGCTCACACTCAATTTGGCACAAGACAGCTTCTGCTGGGAGGTGGACATAGTCACTGCAGAGAGCAACCTCTGCTCCGGGCCCAAAGCATGTGGAATTGTCCAGAAGCATGGTCTTGACGAGTGGGCAAGTATTCAGATGAGCAGTGCTGCTGAGCCAGGCCTCACTTCTCCCTAAGGCTTCCTGAAGTGCATGGAGCCTGCAGAAGACCTCAAAAAGAGCAATGAGGCTTTCGGAGGCCATCCTCCCTTCCCAGGGCGGGTCTCAGGGCGTGCAGGCTGCTGCAGGCCTCCAAATGCCCCCTTTGAAGGAGCCAGGGCCCAGCCAAGTCTTCAGGTCAGCCCCCAGCTGGAATCTCCCAAGGCCGGGCTGATCCTTCCAACCTGCCCAGGCCAACAGGAGTCCTCTCAGCCCAGGTCTGCTGTGAATCTGGAACTCTGCCTTGAATCGGGTTGAAAGCACATAGGGACTATTTTATACATTAATTAACATAGCCTTCTATCGTAATTCCTGATGCCGGAGAGATTTTTCTAAAGCACAGATCTGAACATGTCTTGCCCCTGCTTAAAAGTCTCCTAGGCCTCTCTGTTGCCTTTTGGATCAAATGCAAGCTCCCTTGCTGTGTTTCAGGACATCTGTAGATCTCAGGTTCATCCTGCTAGCTCTAGCCTCATCTCCCACCACTTGCCTGACACTCTCCCCCAACTCCTCCCTTCTACCACCTCCCCAAACACGAGCTTCATAGTGTTCCAGCCAGAGCTGGCAGAGCTGCAGTGGAGGAAGAGGGAGTGGGCCTTGCTGAGGCGGGCGCTGGAGTCCGGAGGGGCCAGGGAGGCAAGAGGCTTCTAAGAGAGGCTGCCAGGCACACAGAGAAGTGGCCTGGACCCCAGGACAACAAGCTCAGTTACCAAAGCCAGAGCAGGCGTGCTCCAGGTCTGCCCTGAGCTGCCCTCGGGGGGCTGGGTAGAGGACTCCTAGCTTTTGCTTTACAGCATCTTGAAGTCATCCCCCAGGCCGTGTCACACTTGTAACCACTCAGACCCATGGTGCCTTCCTGGCTACTGCTTCTTGGCTTTTGTCCATCATCTCAGCTTGCAATGTTCTTATGTTCACTTTTTAAATTTTAAACAATAAGGAAAGTTATTAACTCATAACAGTAAGTCCCAAGATAGGGCATGCCCCCACACTATAGTCAAGCACTCAGATTTTTTCTCCTCTCTTTGCTGTCATCCCTAGCAGTCATCCAAAGGCTGATTCCCCTTGTGTTCCTAATATGGCTGCCAATAGCAATTCTGGCTGCGTGATTTGTTTGCATCCACTGGGCAAGAGAGCCAGGAAAGGCTGTGATGGGCCTGCTTAGTTCACAGGCTCATCCCTGGACTAGTGACAGTCACGGAAAGAAATGCCACATGCCTTTTGGCTTAAACCTAGGTTTCTGCTTTTCACCCTGAACTGTGGAACTGCGTGTGTCACCAGGCCCCAGCCAGTCCCTGCCCTGCATCCCCAGGTGAGTCAGGCAGTCCCTTCTCAGGGCTCCCCCAGCCCCTATGCCTCCTTTGTCGCAGCACTGCTGCCACGGTCTGGTCATCGAGGTTTTTTTTACTGTCAGCTCCGGGAGGACATGGGGGGGGTGGTCTGTGGGAGGGTGCTGTCTTGGGTGCTCTGTGGTCCCAGGGCTGTCCCAGAAGAGCTGCTTTGCATGATTTGTTGAATGAAGGAGAGAACGAGCGAGTACACGGTTGAGTGAGTGCAAGGCCTGAGTAGCGTGAGCGGGAGATAGGGACAAGAGGGCATGGAGGAGAGGGAAGGCCACTGCTACAGGCAGGTTCTGCTGTCTAGAGGCCAGAGTAAAAGCGGGATGTGCCTGTGTGTGAGCAGCTCGAAGTCCTCAGTGCTCTCCTGCTATCTGGAAGCCCTGAGCTGCAGCCACAGGGAGCCCTGGGTGACCGGAGGCTGGCCTGGTATGGCTCCTTTAAGCAGCTGGGCCTGCACCAGGTCTGACCCATCCTCCCTCCCTCACCCTGGCCTTTCCTGGCCACTGACCTCACGCCTTCTTTGCCTGCCTGTCCTTGTCTCACCTTCTGGATTTGACACACACTGGTGCCCTCTGTCTGGTTGTTAATAATACTCAAGGGTCATGCTAACAGTGTCTGTTCCCAGAGTGATTTCTCAGTGCCAGGCCCTCTGCTAGTGGCTGCACCAGGCCACGGATCTCCCAACCACGCCATGACATAGGAATCATCACCTGCATTCACAAAGGACACTGGGGCCAGGGGTGCAGACAGAGGGGTGCTGCCTGAGGGCTTGTGACGCTGTTGCTGTGCTTAGAGAGGAAGAGCCTTAGTTGAGGCCAAAGTCATGGCACGGTGCAGTGAAAAAGTAGTGGATCCCTTTCTTTAAGGGAAACCTTAGGTGAGTCCTCACAGAAAGATAGATCACAATGGAACCGCTCTGGCTGCGAGCTGGGGACAGGAGCCCCGCCTCCTCAGTTCCTCATCTCGTGCTCAGTGGACCCTGAGGCTCAGCCTGGGTTCGAATCTCAGCTCTGCCACTTAGTAGCTTGGTGCTTTGAGCAAGTCGCCTTAGCTCTCTAAGCCTTGGGTGTCTCGTCTGCAACAGGAATGGGGAGAGCAGTGAGAGTCCTTGCCTCAGAGGATTCTGGTGAGCACTGCACGATTTGCTGAGGAATGAATGAGCCCACGCACATGGAGTGCTTGGCACCTACTCAGTGGGCTGCCCAGGAATCGCTCAGTGGGCTGCCCAGGCCCTCCTCCCTACACCTGAGGACCTCTTCAGAGTGTAAGCCCCCTTTCTCTATGGCTCTTCCTGCCATCTCCGAGCCTGTCTTTTAGCACCCCGAGTCCCTCCCCCTTCGGGCATCCACTACCCATTTATTCACGTGACAGATATTTGTCAAGTACCTACTATGTGCCAGGCACTGGAGAGCCCCCCCCAGGTCTCTGCCATCATGGTGCGGGTATGACCATTCAGTGTCGGGAGAGCTGGACTAGGCAAGCATCCTCCCACCAACTGCTGTGGGACAGATCCCTTCACACCCCCTCAAGGTCCTGTTCGACAACGGACTGGGACCCAGCCCCCATGGCCCCCACGCTTTCTGCAGGGGAGGCTCTGCGGTGTGTTCTGATGCTGCTGAGCGAAGGCAAATGATGCCAGCCTTCTGCCCCCTCCCCTTTGCCAAGCTTTTCCCAGGGTTCTGCTGGTGCCCTCAGCCATTCGGTCATGGAATGGACACGTGCTGGACAGTCCTGAGCCCAGGAGACCCTCTTGGAGCCACTCTGGGTAAACTTTTTGGGGCTCAACTCAGATAGCTGGAGAGCCCTTCTCTCCACTGTGATCCTCAAATCCCTTGGAATCACAGTCACTATGGCCTAGGGGAAGGGAGTATTTCATTTACAAGAAGCCCTCATGTATATGTCCTGCAGCTTTGCAGTGACTTTCTGGGAACTCCATGGTTGGCCACTGTTTTAGTCCATTCGGGCTGCCATAACAAAGTACCACAGATTGGGTGGCTTAGAAACAACAGGAACTTATTTCTCACAGTTCTGGAAGCTGGAAGTCCAAGATCGGGGTGCCAGCAGGGTCCGTCACGTTCTGGTGAGAGCCCTCTTCCAGGTTGCAGACAGTTGACTTTCTGTTGTAGCCGCACATGGCAGAGACAAGAAAGAGGAAGCACGCGCTAGGGCACTAATCCCCATTCATGAGGCTCCACCTTATGACCTCATCTAATGCTACATAGCCCCCAAAGGCCCCACTTCCTAATGCCTTCACATTGGGGGGTAGGGCTTCAACATATGAATTTTGGGAGGACACAAACATTCAGCCCATAAGAGCCACCTTCCTCTGCCACTGGCATGGATGTGGAGAGTCATGGGAAATGCCCCTCCAATGAGATAGCTACACCTTCTCTTCTTCTCATGGATCTCTCAACCTGGGCCAGTAGGGCTCTGCTGTGACAATCTGGGCAGCCGAGTGGGTACACAAGCTGGGCTGATGTGCTCCCAGGTGCTGATCCTAGGATGCCAGGCCAGCCAGACCCTGGGAGCATCAGAATGTTCACGGAGGTACTTAGAGACCCTCAGCTGAAAAGGGTGGTTGGTTCTCTGATCGTAGAAAGGTCAGCGCCCTGGCGGGAGCACAGGTTATTGCTTCACCTAGAATGCTCTTCCTTCCCCAGACATCTTGGGGTCTTTCACACCTCACCATAGACATCACTTCCTCCAGGAGTGACACCTCCCCCTGCACCTGAAGGAACAGGTGCCAGCTCTGGGAGGAGGACTGAGCAAGGCCAGGAGGGTTGGGGGGGCTGTGATCCTCTTGGCCTGTGCCCTGAAGGCAGTGTGCAAGCAGGCGCCTCCTGCTCCCTGGGGACGGGGTGAGCAGTGAGCACCTGTTAGTACGGAATGGCAGCCTGGTAGAACACCAGGCATCTCCAGCTGGGGTCCCTACAGCCTATGACCTGTCTTCCTGGAGGCTCAATTTTACTCCTAAACCGGGGGGATTTAGTTACTTTGGCAAGTAAGGTAAAGACTATTGTATTTAAATAGACGTGGATGCAGTATGCCTTCGAATGCAAACTTCCAATGGATTTTTGAGCTATAACATCAAGTATCAAAAGGTCATCTCTGGGCTGTGCCCCCAGACCATCCTGGGGGCCTACACCTCATTGTCTTCAGTTGTTAGGGAGCCCCACTGGAAAAAGTTGAGAAGCACCAGAATATTGGGGGAAAAAAGGTGGCCTTTGGCATCAGATGGAGTTGAGTTGCCATCCTAGTTCCCTCTGTAGCTTGGCCCCCCCTGTTGATGAGATCCCGGGGACATCGAGAGGTCAATTCTAATGCTTGGGGATGATGACACCTGCCTTAGAGACTGGCATGAGGATGAGAGGCTAAGGAAAACAAGCAGGCCCTGCTCAGACCCCTGCTGGGGCCACAACGTGATGACCGCCCCATGTGCGGATGGATTGGAGGCACCCAGTGTTCTGGGCAGCACTGCTTTGTGAGCCTTTCCCCGGCTCCTTCTCTTGTTTGGTGGGGGCATGGCCATTCCTGAGCCTATGTTGAGTCCATTGTGCCAGGCAGTAGGCTGAGCAATTTACACCCTGATTTCTGCCATCTTCCTACCAGCTATGAGAGAAGTCCGGGGGCCTCTGGGGCTTTGAGGAAGAATACCACCCCTCCTAGGCTTGAGGGCCCAGGAAGGTCTAGCTTGGATACTGAGTGCTAATTTACTGTTCCCATCCTTGGAGAAGCACCCTCCCGCTCCCCTCCATGGCCACCTCAGCTTCTGGGTCATCCTTTCCTGGTCTAGCCTCTCCCTGACCCCAAGAGGTAGACTGACTCAGCCTGACAGCCCATTCTGCTTACCTGGCCACCCCGACTCCCCAGTCTCCTGATGGGGAGGTTGTCTGGTTCGTGGGCCCAGGCAGGGGTCTGTGCAGAGCCTGCTTGCTTTCCCTAGTCTCTAGTCCTCATGTCGGTTTCTAAGGCAGGTGTCATCATCTCCAAGTATTAACATCACATGCTCAAGGTCCCAATGATCTTCTCAATGGTGAGGTCAAGCTATGGCGGGAGGTTGTATTTGTTTTCTGGGGCTGCCCGAACAAAGAACCACCAACTATAAGCAACGGAAATGTGTTGTCTCCCAGTTCTGGAGACTAGAAGCCTGAAATCAAGGTGTCGGCAGGGTGGGTTCCTTCTGAGGGCTGTGAGGGAGATTCTGTTCCATGCCTCTCCCCTAGCATCTGGGGTTTGCTGGCCATCTTCGGCCTTGCTCGGCTTGTAGAAGCATCACCCCATCTCTGCCCTCATCTTCACATGAGTGTTTCCTTGCTGTGCTCATGTCTGTGTCCAAATTTCTCCTTTTTATAAAGACATCAGTCGTATTGGATTAGGGCCCCACCCTACTCCACTATGACCTCATCCTAACTTACCTAATTCCATCTGCAGTGACCCCGTTTCCAAATAAGGTCACATTCTCAAGTATTGAGGGTTAGTACTTCAACATATGAATTTGAGAGGAGGGACACAATTCAACCCATAATAGAAGTGAAATGGAAATTCAAGTTCATCTGATGCCAAAAGCTATCTTTGATCCCAATATACTGCTGCTTCTCAGATTTTGCCACTAACTGCCTAACAACTGAAGAGAATGAGATGCAGCAGCATCTCATATGGCATCCACTGGAGGAAATACGGAGAGGGATTTTGAGTGCTCGCTCCCAGTACTGCTCTCCCAGGATGTCTTTGCTCAGGGCCACCTACTGCTGTTACACGTGCCTTGGTCTCCTGCATCCTATAAGCTTCCCACCCCACCCCCAGCCAAGCCCAGGGTAGCTTTAAGCTCCCCAATTTGTTCTCGAGTCCTGATCTTGGTATTCCAGCCTTTCTTCCAGAAGGAAAGCCTGGGAGCCCCCATGCCAGGAGGATTCCCTCTGGTCTACTACCCAGAGCCCTGGAGTGTCCCTAGTGGCACCCAGGTTAGGTTTCCATGGGCACCCTTACTGCGTTTCATTGTCCCACCCATTTCTGGCATTCTTTAGACCGCGAGAGATATCATTCTGACCCAGGCTTCTGGGTTTGTTGGAAGTCTCCAGATTGCGGCTGGAAGAGTGATGCTTGGGGGAGCGTGTGGAACCCTTCCCAGGAAACGTGCCTCCTCGTTTGCAGTGGTCTGTGTCAGTCAGAGCCTGCGGTTTCTATTATTGCCATTTCTGCATGCTAACTGCACGTTTATTTTAGACTCATCTCAGGAAAGCATGCTCTGATTTAATTCCTTTCAGCTACACTTTCACACTGCTGTAACCTATTTATATGTAACAGTTTGAACACTGAAGTGCCTTGATTAGAATAATCAATTCTGTATCAAGTAACAGTTTCTTCTGGGAATGCAGAATCCAACCCAGTGCCCAGATGCTGAGAAAACAGTCCTCTCATTCCAGCCACGTTACCCTACATGGTGGACTCTCCAATCCCCAGGTCCTGCCACTGTGGAAAATGAGATCGCTTTTGAATGGATTCTTCTCAAAGGACTTTTGAAGGGAGGCAAACCTTTCCGCAAAGCAGCATCAGGTTTTAAGTTTGTCAGCATTTTTAGTGATCCTGTTGGTGTTAGATGCACTTAAGGACAATTGAGAATGTGTGATAATAAGATGCTAATTCTTAATGCTCCCTGAGCACTGACCAGGCGTCAGGCACTGGGCCAGTTGCTTCCCCTGCCATGCAGTGTCTCACTTGGTCCTCGCAACCTCCCTCCAAGGCAGGGCTTATTCTTATGCCCATTTTCTGGATGAGTACACTGGGGCTCAGAGGAGGTAAGCAGCTTTGAGATAATGTAGTCAGGAAGTGGCTGTGGCTGGATTCAAACCCAGGCAGCCTGGCTCCAGAGTCCCAGAATAGAATCACTCTGTTGCGCTGAAGGTTAGCACTAGAAAGGACTCAAGGATTTGATCCAACTCCTTCATCCCTTGGACCTGATGCCCGCGGAGGAAAAGGAAACTGCCCAAGTTCATAGAACAAGGTGGAGATAGGCCAGTGGGATTTCACAAGTCACCATGGTGGGGGATGAAGTGAGCCCCTCAGAGAGTTGAAAGAGAGGCCGTTTTGCTCTCCAAGTTGTCTCCATTGTGAACATTCCCAAGTCTTTTTCATCGCTCCTCAAAAGTCCTGGTTTCTTTGAAAGGGAGAAAAACCCAGAAAATGAATCCTTACTTACTGCTTATTCAGGAATGAAAGTCTTACCCAATCTTTACACCTGTGCATTTATTCACCCCTCCAAATGTGTACTGTGCACTAAGATGTGCCACGCACTGTTCTACGTGTCCAGGAAACACTAGTGAGCAAGACAGACACAAGCCACCACCCTCACATGTGCTCGTGGGGAGACAACAAGAAACTGGGCAAAAAGAAAAGGCCCAAATGGAGAACAAACGTGGTGTGATGCAGTAGAGAATGAGAAGACCGGGTCGAAGGAATGTCCTCAACAAGGTGCCATTTGAGCTGAGATCTGAATGCTGAGAAGAAACTAGCGACGCAAGCACATAGAAGAGCATTCCAGGCAGAGGGACCACCAGGTGCAAAGGGCCAGTATGGAGAGGAGCTTTGTGTGTGGAGAGACAGAATGAAAGCCAGCGTGGCTGGAGCATACTGAACGTGGGGCAGGGTGGTAGATGAGGTGAGAGAACTGGGCAGGGGCTGGGCCTGTTGGGCTTTGTAAGCCAAGGGCAGGGTCACTCTGATTGCTGTGGAGAAGGGACTGGTGGAGGAGGCAGGAGCAGAAGAGGGAGACCAGTCTGGATGCTATAGTGGGTTAAATGGGGCCCCTCCCCAAATATGTCCACTCAGAACCTGCGAATGTGACCTTATTTTGAAAAAGTATCTTTGCTGACGTAATCAAGTCAAGGATCTCAAAATGAAGACCATCCTGGATTTAGGTGGACCTAAATCTAAAGACAAGTGTCTATACAAGTAAAGAGAAAAGGAGAAGGCCATGTGAAGATGAGCTGAGCAGAGACTGGAGTGATGCCGCCACAAGACAAAGACCACCTGGAGCCACCAGAAGCTGGAAGAGGTGAGGAAGGCTTCTCCCCTAGAGTCTTCAGAGAGACACTTGGGTTTTGGACTTCTAGCCTCCAAACTGTGAGAGAATAAATTTTTGTTGTTTTAAGCCACGCAGCAGGTGGTAATTTCTTATGGAAGTCCTAGGAAACTAACACAGAGGCTATTGCAATAATCCAGGTAGGGGTGATGGTGGTTTGGACCAGGGTGGTAGTCATGGGGCTGGAGAAGTACGGACAGGCTTCAGATATGTGTTGAAGGTAAAGCTGAGAGGACTTGCTGATGGCTTGGATGTGGGAGACAGGGGAAAGCGAGGAGTTTCCTAGTTACAGATCTCCAGTGGGCACGCCACACTATCTGGCCATCCTTGGAGACTCCCTAAATTTTCTGCTTGAGTAATTGGGAGAATAGCAGTGCCATGTACCGAGCTGAGGAACGCTGGGAGGGGAGGCTTGGGAGCAGCCAATTGACAGTGTATCTGGCCAAGGTAGCTTTGAGACGATGTCCCAGTAAGGTTGAGGTGGCAGCCAGATGTTTGGGTATGGAGTTCCGGAGAGGACCTTGATGGGGATACAGGGATTTAGGGAGTTGTCAGTGTAGAGATGATATTTTTTTTCAATTTTTTAAATTGTGGTAAAATACACATAACATAAAATTTACCATCTTAAGCACTTTTAAGTGTATAGTTCGGTCGTGTTAAATACATTCATAATATTGTGCAGCCATCACCAACATCCGTCACTATAGCGCTTTTCGTCTTGTAAAACTGAAACTCTGTCCCCATTAAACAATAACTTCCCATTCTCCCCTCCTCCCAACCCCTGGGAACCACCAATCCACTTTTTGTTTACTTTGTCACTTTTTGTTTTGTTACGACTCTGACTACTCTAGGGACCTCATTTAAGTGGAATCATGCAATATTTGTCTTTTGTGACTGGCTTATTTCACGTAGCATAATGTCTTCAAAGTTCATCCATGTTGTAGCATGGGTCAGAACTTCCTTCCTTCTTCAGGCTGAATAAAATTGCCTTGTATGGATTGACCACATTTTGCTTGTCCATTTGTCCATCAATGGACACTTGGATTGCTTCTATGTTTTAGCTAATGTGAATAATGCAGCTTTGAACATACGTATAAAAATATCTTTTTGCTTTCAATTCTTTGGGGTATATATCCAAAAGTGGAATTCCTGGATCATGTGGTAATTCTATTTTTAAATTTTTGAGGAACCTCCATAATGTTTTTTACAGTGTCTGTACCATCTTACATTCCCACCAACAGTGTGTACATGCGTTTCCTTTTCTCTACATCCTGACCGGCACTTGTTATTTTCTGTCTTTTTATTTTTTTAAATAGCCATCCTAATGGGTGTGAGATGGTATCCCATTGTAGTTTTGATTCACTTTTCCCTAATGATCAGTGCTGGTGAGCACCTGTTCATGTCTTTATTGGCCATTTGAATATCTTCTTTGGAGAAATGTCTATTCAAGTCCTTTGCCCATTTTTGAATTGGGTTGTTTGGTTTTTTGTTGCTGAGTCCTGGGAGTTTAGAGATGAAATGTTTCTACAGTCGGGAGACTGGATGAGATTATCTAGAGGGCGAGTGTAGACAGAGAAGAGGAGGAGTCCAAGGACTGATCCTGGTGCATTCCAACATTCAAAGACTGAGTGGTGAAGAGGCCCTAGCAAAGGGCCAAGTGCTGTTGACAGACAAGGAAGATGAACTACCCAGTAGTTTTGATAAGATGTAGGTCATTGGTGACTTTTATGAGAACTGTTATAGCGGCATGATAGGCGTGGAATCCCAAAATGGAGTGAATTGGGGAGACAATGGGAATGAAGAAATGGCAATAGTCTATATGGATAACTCTTTCAAGAAGTTTTGCAGTGCAGGGAAGTGGAGAAGTGGAGCAGTTTGCTCAAGGGAGCTAGGGAGTTGGGTGGGAGAGAAGGTGGAAATTGTTGAGGCAACAGTGAAAGGGACTACCTGTAGGAGCAAAGCCCTTGAGAAGGCGAGGTGCCTGGGATCCAGGATGTGTGTGGAGGGGCACATGGACATGTCTTCTGTGGTAATATTAAGGAAGACAGGGGGAGTGGGTACAGATGCGAGTCCTTGATAGGGATGGTGACCAGAAGATGAGCTAGTTCTGGTCTGATCATTTCTAATTGTGGATGGGAAGGAGGTGAAAATGTGAAACAGTTGTTTATGAGAGTGGAAAAACCCCTGTCCTTGGGGAGGGTAGTAGGATGCTGGACAGAGTGCTCACGTGGTGGGATTGTTGATTATTATAATGAATAAGATTTAGATAACACCATTTCCAGGCATTGCTGCTTGGCAATGCGGTGTCCTGGTGAAGAGCACCAGCTTTGAACATTTGCTTCTTGCATTGGCTCCTCCTAGCTGGGGAACCTTGACTGAGTTACTTAAGTTGCCCTGGATCACACAACCAGAAAGTGAGCAAACTATGATTCAAACCCAGAGCCCCCAGCTTTCCTCCTGTGCCATATGGCCTCCGTTCACCAGTAAAATCTCAAAAAATAGCCCAATCGCTTCGGCTCTGCTGTTAAGATACTGTTGGAAAAGTGTGGCTTTGGGGACCCTGTAGTTTGCCACATGCTCATTTCTGGTTACTCCATCCTGGGTTTGAGAGACTATGGAATGCTCCCTGGGCCGCCCTTGCCAGGTTCCCAGGCTCTGCCTCTCTCCTCTCCCCAATTCTTGAGCAGCTTGTCCCTGGCACCTATGAGCCCCTCTCTTGGGGCCTGGAGCCCAGCCCAGTCCAGCTCAGCTCTGTGCATCGAGAGTTTGAAGAGAGGCAGCCTTTGTCCGGCTCTGTGGGATCCTTCCCTCACTTTCCCAGAACTAAGAGAAGCCAAGCCTGGGACTCTCTGATGATCAAAACAACTGCTCCGAGGATCTTGAGGAGACTGGCAGAGGGGCAAGGTTTTCTAGTTCCACCTCACCAGACACTCATTAAAGATGCTCTGCCCAGTCCCGGATGGTCACAGAGAAAACATAGCGAGCACTATGACTAGTGTTAAAAGGAACTTTAGAAGCAAAGATATTTTAGGCCAAAAACAGTCTCTCTCAGAATTTTTCTGAAATCTTCCATTTTAAAAAAATGTTGGCAACAGACTCAAAAACACATTATCAAATGTCCCAGGTCCTTGTCCTTGTCCTTGTCATAGCTTCATGCCAGCAGAACACAAGTATCTTTAGTGGATTGAAGAATATGGCCACCACGTCTGTAAGGTATTCATGGAACCCAAAAGAATCACAGAGGGGTCCAGTTGACTTCATGGGTGAATTGAAGATCTGCTTTATCAAGACGCGTTTTTGGAGACTGCCTAGAGTCTTTTTGACATTCTGGTGTTGCGTGCCTTTTTGCAGCAGGCCATTTCGATGAAGACAGAATGCTGGTCCACTGACATTTCTGAGCCTGTTCCCCACACTGCACTGTGTTTGTGTGGATACACGCTGACACCGTCAGATTTGCCTGCCAGGATCAGAACAGGAGTCAAAGAACCGTCAACATTGGCCATGCATATGGGCTTCGTTTCTGTCCACCCAGAACACCCTTGAGCGAGGGCATTTAACAGAATGGAGCAAGTCGGCCCGCTGGGACTTGGCAAGGCCCTCTGTGCTTTGTGTTCTGCCTGCGCAACCTCCCACAGGAACAGCAACACCTCGGGACTGTGCCAATGATAGGTAGACACTACCGAGGAGCAGTTATAGACTGAATGTTTGTGTCCCCCCAGATCTGTATGTTGAAGCTCTAACCCCAAATGTGACTGTATTTGGAGACAAGGCCTCTGAGGAGGTGATAAAGGTTAAATGAGGTCATAAGGGTGGGACCCTAATCCGATAGGGCTGGCGCCCTTATAAGGAGAGGAAGAGACACCAGAGCTCTCTGTCTCCACCATGTGAGGACACAGCAAGATGGCGGCCATCTGCAAGCCAGGAAGAGGGCCCTCACCAGGGAATGAATCTTCTGGCATGTTGATCCTGGACTTCTCAGCCTCCAGAACTGTGAGAAAATAAATTCCTGTTGTTTAAGCCACCTAGTCTATGGTATTTTGCTATGGCAGCCCAAGCTGACTAAGACAAGGGCCTTCCTCACAGCTCTCCTTCGGCAGAGCTGGTGGCCCCATCCCGATGATTCCAGCAATCCTGTCACAACAGGCCTGGTGGGCTGTGATGAGATGCGCACTGGCCTCTGAAGTTCCTGGTCTCGGGATGCCACTCATTCATCTTGGGGTGGGGCAAGGCAGAGACGGTCCCCATCTCAGGCTGGTGGTACCAGGGCGCCCTTGACAGGAAACTTGGCAGGGTCTCTGCCCATCCAAGTACTGAGCACATCCTGGTACAGAGGTTGCACTCCCTTGGGGGGCCCTCATCCACCATGAGTTGGGGTAGTGGATTGTGGAAAGGGGGAGTGACTTCCCTGGCCCCAGCTGAGGTGCCACATTTTCATTCTGCAGCTTCTTTATCATTAAGTGAGGGAGACGTGTTCACCATTCTGGCCAAAGGGCGAGCATCACGAGCAGGAGCGGGCAGGCGGTGGCCCTGTGTGCCTTGGCCTGGGTGCAGCAGTACATCTGTACGGTGTGTTTGGCCGTTCCACAGCTGTGCTGCCTGGTGGCTAAGAGTGGGGAGACAAGAATGCACCTGATGGTTCTTCCTGACTTGACCTTCATCAGCTATGTGACCTCGAGCAAGTCACTCTATATCTCTGAGCGCCAGCTTCCTCCTGTGTGGAAAGGATGTCGTAGTACCAGCTCTTGAGCGTTAGTAAGAGAAGCAAAGAAGACCACATGCCCTTAAGGCTCTGAGCTCTGTGTCTGGGGTATGCCAAGTGCCTGAGTGGGATTGTAAATTTACGCCCATGCGACACTTCACATGTGCAAAGAAAAAGGTCGATCCATCAGGTGACATAACAGCTCTATTCTTGCTCATGAGCCTCTGCTCTGAGGGAGAATGCAATCTTGCTAATTGATGGTGCCATGGTCTCATGAAGTCACATCTCCAGTCACACCTGGAGGTAAACACACCCCTTCCTTGCAGTGCTTTCCAAGATGGCATCCTGAGCATGCCCAGGCCTCACTCTCCGCCCCCGGCCCGCCCCCCCCCCAGTTATTGCTGGGCTTTCATGGTCCACCACCATGGGCTCCTCCCAGGCCCACAGACAGCCTCCCTGAGCCACCTGCCCATGTGCCCCCAATCCGCACACAGCCCTCATGGGACTCCAGTCTCGAGGGGGAGGCGAGACTCACGTGTCTACTTCTCCCTTTTCTTTCCTTTTCCCACCATCCCTTTGGACCGGAGTGGAGTGGGGGAGAGGGGACTGCTTTTCACCTCTTTTTCATCACATCCTGAGTTTCTGCTACCTCTAGCATATTATAAGGTGGGCCTCATTTTTGGTATGATGATAATGGGAGTTGTATTAGTCAGGGTTCTGTCAGAGAAACAGAACCAGTAGGATGTGTGTGTGTGTGTGTGTGTATGTATATATGTGTGTATGTATTTATTATAAGGAATTGGTATATGTGATTGTGGGGTCTGGCTAGGCAAGTCCAAAATTTGCAGGGTAAGATTGCAGGCTGGAAACTCAGCAGGAGTTGACGGTGCAGTCTTGAGGCAGAATTTCCTCTTTCTTGGGGAAACCTTAGTCTTTGCTCGTAAATCTTTTCAACTGATTAGGTGAGGCCTACCCAGATTATTGAAGATAATCTCCTTTACTTAGTCAACTGACTATATATATATATGTGTGTATATATATATATATTTTTTAGGAAGATTAACCCTGAGCTAACTGCTGCCAATCCTCCTCTTTTCGATGAGGAAGACTGGCCCTGAGCTAACATCCGTGCCCATCTTCCTCTACTTTATATGTGGGACGCCTACCACAGCATGGTGTACCAAGCTCTGCCATGTCCGCACCTGGGATCTGAACCGGCGAACCCCGGGCCGCCGAAGAGGAATGTGTGCACTTAACCGCTGCACCACCGGGCCAGCCCCTCAAATGACTATAGACGCTAACCACAGCTACAACCTAAATTAGTGTTTGATTAAATAACTGGAGACTATAGCCTGGCCAGGGTGACACATAAAACTGACCACCACAGGAACCAAAAGAATTTGGAAGAAATATCTTTTCTCTGTAGATAAAGTCTGGCTTTCAAGACTATAATCTGGTCACTTTGTGTCTAGATACAGAATTCCTCTTTTGGGTATCAAAAGCTGACTCTATCTTTCTTGTATTTCCTGTTATCTTCTTCCTGTCATCAGAATATTGTGGGTGGAATACCACTCACAAGGAAATGTGAATGAGAAAGACACATTAATAAAGTTTTAGTATGACGTTTTGCCCAAGGAAGGACATTTCGTCTTTACAATTGCAAATCATCTCATTGGAGAATAAAAGGAATCAACTAATGAAACCAGCAAACTCCCATTTGAAAAGAACATATGCAAGGGTGGGTGGTGGGGCTTGACCCCAGGCAAGGTGGGCACAGACTGTTGGCAAGGCTCCAGGAAAGCCAAAGCTAAGAAGTAGATGAGGGGCGTGGAAGATGCCAAGGACAGAGCCAGGGGCATGTTTTCAGCCCTGCCTGGCACTTGGTGACCCCAGAAGGGATGGACATGTTGCTTAAGGAGGCATGTTTAATATTAGCAGCTGCTAGAGGTAGGAAGAACAACTCAGTTCCTACTTTACTTCTCATCCAAGAGACAATCTCACACTGCGAGGGGCCAAGCTAACATCGCTGAGTGGGAAGGGTCACTGAGAAAGGGCGAGGCAGTGGCCCCAGCTTGCTGCAGGGAATTCTATCTCCAGGCTCAGGCCCTCCCTGGCTCACGACCCTGTGCTCCTGGAAGACTGGAGGAGGCAGTGAGAGGGAAAGAGGCTGATGTGGTCATCTGTGCACAGCATACTTGTTTTTGATCTCTGCAAATGTAAAGAAGGGTTTCCCAACTAGATGCTCGCTTGAGCTTCCCTGGACACGCACTACCCTCTTCTCTCTCGCAGCCTCTGCACCTTGAGTCTGGCAGGCCCCATGCGGATGCCTTGATCCTTGCAGTCCGGCCAGTGCTAGGCTCTGCGCAGAGGTGGGAACCAGGTGCCTGGGGTCTGCACTGGGGAGACGTGGAGGATTCTGGGAGAGGAGCCAGGGGGGCATTGAGGACCGCTCTCCAGCCTTCACACGTATTGATTCTTGTTTTTGAAATTTGGTTCAATGGGAAAGGACAGTTTATTTTATTTTTCTGATGAGCAGTTTAAGTAACATAACATTTTTGTTTTTTTAAAAAAGTTTGGTTGAGATCTAATTCATGTAACCTTCATTTTACCCATTTAAAGTGTGCAATTCGGTGGTTTTCAGTCTATTCACAGATACGTGCAACCATCACCAGAGTCAGTTTGAGAACATTCCTGTCAGCGCGAGAAGAAACCCTGTACCCTGTAGCTGTCACTCCCTGATCCCTCCATGGCCCCTAGCCCCTGGCAACCACTAATTTATTTTCTGTCTCTATGATTTGCCTATTTTTGACTTTCAAATGAATTAAATCACATAATATGTGACCTTTTGTGTCGGGTTTCTTTCATTTCACATAAAGTTTTCAAGGTCCATCCAAGTTGTAACCTGTATCAGAATTTAATTCCTTTTTAGGGCTGAATAATATTCCATTGTGTAAAGAGACTGCATCTGTTGACAGACATTTGGGTCATATTTGCAGTTTTCGGCTAGTATGAATAGTGCTGCTGTGAGCATCCGTGTACAGGTTTTTGTGTGGACACTTCTTTTAATTCCTCTCGGCTATTGGCCGGGAGTGTCATGTGATAACTCTGTGTCTAACCTTTGAGGGACCTATTGGTTCTCTTACTCCTCACAACAGCCCTGTGAAATGCAGATATTATTATTATCCTCATTTGGCAGATGGGGAAACTGAGGCCCAGAGAGGCTAAGTGGCTTGCTGACCTGCCAGGGCCCCACAGGTAACAAGCGGTGGAGCCGTGATTTGAACCCAGGGGCTCTGGCGTCAGAGTCCCATTGCTTAACGGCTGCCCTGTGCTGCCCCTTGGCTCATGGACTGTTTTCCAGTCCCATGAGGCCCTGGGGCAGCCGGGTCTTTGCCTTTTCCCTGAGTCCACGCTTGCCGAGTCCTCCCAGTGCTGTTTGCAGGCCAGGGTGGTCAGAGTGCCCAGCCTGTTCCGTTTGTCCCCAGAGGAGCCTTGCAGCCATGACGACTCAGAGGAGGCGGGGCTCTGGGTGGGCAGGCACACAGAGTGACCAGGGCTCTGGATGACTCTTTGAAAGGCCCACACGTTTCCTCATTTCTTGCTGACTATGCGCCCTGTTACTGAATGCGAGTGGGTTGATTTATCAAGTCCAAAGGCAAAGGGACCCAGAGAACAGGAATGAGGATGCTGCATTTCCACGAGGGCTCCATGCCCTGTGCCTCACGTCTGCAGTGACCAGATTTCAATTTTCAGAGACCCAGCAGATGCTTTGGTGGCCATGGTGAGGCCCTGATCTTCTAATGGAGAAGCTGCCACCTGTGGCCACACAGAGGGAAGGGGCTGGAAAGAGGAGGAGGAAAACCGCCTGTAGAAGAAAATAAATGGAGCTGGCCCATGCCCGTGGAGGTAGCCTGGGGTCTGGAGCCAAAGCCGGGCAAACGAGGCCAGGGTCAGAGGCTTCCGCAGCCTGGGATTTGGAAGGCCTTGTGGCTAAATCAATTGCCCCAATGCCATCTCAGCTTTGTGAAGGCCCAGCCTGAACCTCTTGAGAATGTGGGCCAGGTGACTCTGGGACAAAATGAACCTGCTAGGGAGCACAGCTCCCCCATTTCAGCAAGCACAGCAGTGAAAGCAGGAGCACCCTCCTTGTCCCTGTCCATCAGGGGGACAACCTCTGATAACAGCTTTGGGTACCTTCTTTCTGATGGGCGGCCCAGGTTACTGCAGGTGGCGAGAACTCTCATGAAAATATCACTGTGTGCCTGTGTGTGTGTTTTCCCGATAGTCTCCCTACCCCCAGGGTCAGACCGGGCGCCTGGCTTCCCTGCTTCGGGGAGGTTGGAGAAGAGGCACTAGTGCCTTGAAGGCCGCTTTCCTTCCTGGCATTTGCAGAGCAGGTGCGGGCCGGGCGGAGCGGGGAAGCGGGGAGAAGTGCCGCGGAGGAGCCTGCTTGCGGGGCAGTGGGCACAGGGGTGTGTATGTGGAGGCTCCTGCCGCACACCTTTTTTTAGCAAACCTGAATTTTAATAGTAGGTTCCTTTAAACGTATTTATTTGGTACTGAATATTAAGACAATTGCTATGGAGTAGAAAAATATTTACCTTATTGTCATCATGTTTTACCTAAACAATACAATGTAAAATCACTATGTCTATTTCCACCTCTCTTTGCCCCAAGAATCTTTCGCTTCACACCCTTAACAGTGGGTCTCATCCTAGCATAAACTTTAGAACCTGAAGACACCCGTACAATGTGCCAAAAGAATGGCCTGTTATGCAAATAAGCCTAATTCTTTATCGTGTTGCTACCTGTCCATTCCTTCTCGTTTTCAATTCCCGGAAAGCATCTTTGCAGGGCAACATGAACATTCCCACCCGTATCCAATCGGCTCCCCATCCTATGTTCAAGATGAGCCTTTCAACGCAAATCTCAGGCACCTGGGAGTTTCTGTTTTGTGGAGAAACATCCAGTCCCATTTCTGCTGCCTTTTTGGTTGGATCTTTTCTTCTTCGTCCTGCTGTTGGAACAGCTCTTCTAGAAGGTAGTAGTAGCAGGGATGATCAAGTTACTGAGGCCCTTACGGGGCATTCATGAGGAGGACTGAAGGTTAAGTGCTGAGCGACGGCTCTGTTTCCTTAGTCTTTCAACGTCCAAAGTAACCATGTCTGCTCTAATGGCCTTTGACCTTTCTGGTGCGGGGGACGGGTAGTTGGTACCAGGACTGAGGGTCAAGTTACTGAGGCCTTCTATCAGCATTTCCGAGGAGGAAGGATGAGAAGCTGTTGTGCCTTCCTGAGAATTTTCTTTTGAAGACATCTGGGAAGACTCAGCATCCAAGACAGGGTGGGACTTCTGTAGTGGCTCCGTGGAGGTCCAGCCACACAGTGTGAAGCTCCTCTTGGATCACTGGGTCTGAAGAGGAAGGTGATGCTCAAGGCTTTCAAATTGGTGTAAGTTGGCGTGGAAAGGATTCCAGCCCAGTTTGGGCGCTGGAACTCAGAGTTCCAACAAATGGGAAGTCCTGCGTGCTTTTGAACAGTTGCATAGTCCTCCATTGAAGGGCTTTAATTAGGCCCTATTTCGGACATTTGGGTTGTTTCCAATTTGAGGGTAGGTCAAACAATGCTATAATCAACAATTTTGTACACACATCTTTGAACGTCCATGCGAGTTTTCTCTGTAACAGATGCCTATCATGTCAAAAGCCAAGTCAGTTATCCTCAATCCGGGAGCTTCAAACACAGATTCCTGGGCCCTCCCCAGCCCCTCTAAATGATGTTCTTTGAGGTTATAGCCCAGGCAGGCGTGTTTTTCAAAAGCTCCACAGGTAGTTCTTATGCACAGCCAAAGCTGAAGCTCCCCTGAGAATTGCCAAACTGCCCCCACAGCAGTTACATGTGTTTGCCTTCCAACCAGGAGTGAAGGACAAGAGGGCCCGTGGGCCCACGCTCTGCCTACATGGCTATTATCAGTTGTTACATGTGGGGCCAATCTGATAGACACGGTATGACGGAGTGTCATTAGTGTTCTTGGCACTCCTTTCCTTATGAGGGAGGTTTAGCATTCTCTCCATGGTCCCTGGCAATTAGCATTTCTTCCCTTAACTGACTATTCACGTCCTTTACTCATTTCCTCTTCACAGGGCAGATAATCTTTTTCTTAGTGATTTGAAAGGGCTCTGTTTTTATTTTTTATGTAGTACATACAAAAGAATAAATGTTTAGCAAGGTAAATAATTTAATTAAGAAGATGAAAATGGCAAACTTTTAAAAGAACAATTTCAAAAATATTGAGAATGCAGAGACAATTCAGGTGAGCAAAATGGGTGAACAATGGTTTGAGTGATTAATTTGTGGAAAACGCTGTCAGAATAGGTACCATCAGCCCAGTCTACCCACCTGCTTCACGGGGCGGGGCCTGTGGAGCTCCCTGTGCTTTTGTGCTGACCGACATGGCTTCTGGAAAAGAGACGGGAGGAAAATGAGAGACCACTCCTTTCCCTCCTCCCAAAGACAAACTTCATTTTTGTGGCCTTTTTTTTCCCACCTCAAATTGCTAGATTTGGACTTGAAATGCACCTCTGTACGTCTAAAAATTATTTTCCTCCAATATTTTATTATGAAAATTTTCAAGTAATCAGGAAAGTTTGAAGAAATGTACGTTGAATCGTCATAGGTCCACCTCCCAGATTCTACAATCAGTATGTTACTCTACTTGCCTTCTCATCTCTCTCTCCAGATCCCTCTATCGTCCATCAATCATCTCTTTTGATGTGTTTCAAAGCAAGTTGCAGACATGAGCACACTGCACCCCTAAGCGCCCCAGCAGATCCTTAACTAGAGTTCAATACTTGTTAAGGTTTTTCTATTTTAGGTAAAATTTACTTACAATGAGATATCCAGATCTTAAGTGAACCATTTGCTGAGTTTTGGCAATGCAGACACCCATGTAGCCCACATCCCTATCAAGAGAGAGAATTTACCCTCAGCCCAGAAAGTTCCCTTGTGCCCGTTTTCAGTCAATTCCCATACCTGCCCCAAGGGTCCTATTCTGATTTTTTCACCATAGATGACTAGTGTCTATTTTAACGCTTGATATAAATGAAATCATGCAGTACATATGCTTTTGTGTCTGGCTTCTTTCTCTCAGTATAATGCATTTGAAATGTAGCCATGCTGTAGCCTGCAGCAGTAGCTCGTTCCCTTTTGTCGCTGGGGAGTACACTTTGTATGGATCAAGTAGTGTTACATTGCATGAACATACCAGAGTTGGTTTATCTGTCCTCCTACTGATAGACACCCGGCTGTTTGCAGTTTTTGGTTACTGTGAATACAATTGCTATGAAATTCTTTTTTTTTTATTTCTGCTTTTTCTCCCCAAATCCCTCCAGTACATAGTTGTATATTCTAGTTGTGGGTCCTTCCAGTTGTGTCACGTGGGATGCCGCCTCAGTGTGGCCCGACGAGTGGTGCCATGTCTGCGCCCAGGATCCAAACCAGGGAAACCCTGGGCTGCCGTAGCGGAGCGCGCGGACTTAACCACTCGGCTACGGGGCCGGCCCCATTATGAAATTCTTGTACTTCTCTTTTTGTGGACAAGCTGCTACTTGTGAGTATTAGCTGTATAAGCCTTTGTCTGTCACGTCTTCCAAATATTTTTTTCTAAATATGTCATTCATCTTTTGACTTTCATGGCGTGTTTTTCTCGTGCGAGTTTTTAAATTGTATGTGGACAATTTCATCAGTGTTTTCTTTTATGGAGCCTGGGTTTCATGTCATGATTTAAGAAGCTTGATGGACCCTGATATTATAAAAATATCCACCCTTGTTTTCTTATAGTGCTTTCACGGGTTCTTTCTTCTATTTTAGTCTTCAGCCCATCTGGATTTATCTTGCTGTCAGGAGTGAGGTAGAGGATGCGGATTCATTGTTCAAACAGCCAGTCAGGGCCCCCGACACCAGGCGCTGAGTCTGTCTCCTGATCTGAGGTGCCGTCCTTCTCGCGGTCTCAGTTCCCGGGCAGGCTTCTGGCTCCTGTCCACTGACTCGTCTGTCTCTTCCTGGTTCAGCCCACGTTGTTTTAAAAACAGGAGCTTCATGACAGAACCCTTCCTTGAGTCTTCTTTTTTAGAAATTGCCTGGCTATTCTTGTTTTGTTTTCCCACCAGATGAATCACCTGGAATCATTTCGTCATGTTCCAGAAAATAATCCTGCCAGGATCTTTATTATGATCACAGAGATTTTGCAGATTAATCTGGGGGAGAAATTCCATCCTTCCAGGATACAGAAGGGATGAGGGAAAGATGAGCATCAAGCATGACTCCCAGGTTCTAGACTTGGAGCCCAAACGGATTTGGGGCCTTTAGGAGTGGGGCAGCGGGCTATGGTGACTGCCTTCGTCTGAGCAGGAGCACACGCAGGCTTGGAGGAACGAGGAGTTCCATTTGGACCTTCAGAATTGGCGATGTCTATGGGAAGTCCGCAGGGAGAAGCCCCAGATGTAGAGGTCTTCCTTACTGGCTTCCCTCATTCATTCTGGAGTCCACCTGCTACATGGGTACTGGAGTGACCCCAGGCTTCCCTTGTGGAATGCAGATAGCCTCCAGAGTCCTGTGTGGTCTGGCCCTGCCCCTCTCTGCACCCCTCTTCTGCCTCCTCTCTTCTTGCTCACTGGGCCCCACCTACCAGCCTCTTTTCCATTCCTCCTAGCATTTGTACTTGCTGTTCCCTCTGCCTGGAACATCCTTGCTCTAGCTCTTTGCACGGTTTACTCCTTCCTATCTTTTAATTTCAGTTCCAATTTCACTCCCGGAGAGATGTCTTTCCTGAGCACCCTAGGTAAGTGGGCTGCTCCCTACCCCCAGCAGCCCCACCAAACTGGGGTCTCTCCCCATCTCTTTCTCTCTCTACTCCTTTGGTGTTTCCTTTGTAGACTTTAATGAAACTTGTTGCTGTTTTACTTGTTAACATGTTTGTCATCTGTCCCCCTGTGATGATTAGTTTTATGTGTCAACTCGGCTAGGCTATAGTGGTCAATTATTTTATCAAACACTCATCTAGGTGTTGCTGTGAAGGTAATTTGTAGAGTGGCTAACATCTACGTCAGTTGCCTTGAGGTAAGGGAGAATATCCCGGATAATCTGAGTGGGCCGCAGCCAATCAACTCGAAGGCCTTAAGAGCCAAACTGAGTGAGGGTCCCCTGAGAAAGAGGAAATTCTGCCTGTGAACGGCAGCGTCGGCCCGTGCTTTAAGAGTTTGCAGCCCGCCCTCCCTGACTGCCTGTCCTGGGCATTTCCGACTCCCTCAGCCAGTCTCACAGTTGTGTAAGCCAATTCCCTGCAATAAATCTATCTACAGCTCTATCTATATTTATCTATATAGACAGAGTTAATCATATACAGATGATGTTTGATTTTCTGTGTCACCTTGCCTGGGCCACAGGCTGCCCAGATTCAACCTTGTTTCTGGGTGTGTCCGTGAGGGTGTTTCTGGAGGAGATTGCCATTTGGATCAATGGACTCGGTAAAGCAGATGGCCCTCCCCAATGCGGGCGGGTGGGCATCCTCCAATCTGTTGAGAACCTGAATGGAACAAAAGACAGAAAAAGGTGGAATTAGCCTCTTTTCTCCTGCCCCATTGACTGAGCGGGGACATGTTGTCCTCTCCTGCCCTCGTTCTGGGATCGATACTGCCGGCTCCCCTGGTTCTCAGGCCTTCAGACTCCGCCGGAACAGCACCATGGGCTTTCCTGTCTCCAGCCTGCAGGGGGCAGGTCATGGGCTTTCTCAGCCTCCATAACCATGTGAGTCAATTCTTCATAATGAATCTCTCTCCCCCCTCTGCAGCCCGCCTCTCTCCACACACACACGCATATCTCCTATTAATACTGTTTCTTTGGATAACCCAAACACACACACACACACACACACACACTCACACACACGCACATCTCCCACTGGTTCTGTTTCTCTCCTATAACCCTGACGGACACCCTCCCTCCAGTTGACTCCATGAGGCTGGGGACCGTGTCTGTCTCCCTCCCCATGCCTGGAACAAGCGTGCTTGCTGAATCACTGACTGGCCACACACTGGAGAAGCCGACAGTGTGAGCTCCCTCAGAACCCCATGTCCACCACCAGACCCCTGACTTTCTAGGCTAAAGGGCAAATGAGAGACAGTACCTTACGCACAGACCTTGGCGCTGGGACCTCCAGGGATCTGAGCCTGCTATAATGGAGGAGGGAGGCCCTGGGGTCTCACACACCTCCCTGGGGACTTCTGGCATTTCCCCCGGGGCTTGGCCTCAGAGTTGGGCAGGGGAGTGACAGGATAGGGTGTGCAGGGAGCCCCTCCCCCAGTGATTGGATTTTCTCTGTACCTCCCAGGGGGAGGCCTTCAGGACACCTGCAAGCTCCCCAGGAGCCACGGGCAGCTGAGGGCCTTCTGCCTCCCAGCTGTCTCGCTGAAGGCCTTGCACAGGCTGGGGGCTTATGAGGGACTCCAGTCACGGCTGCCGTCTGCAGCAGGAGCAGGGTGAACCTTCTTCGTGGGGGGCATCTGCAGCTCTGTCACTCTTTCCTCAAGGGGTCTACAGGGCTTTAGCCCAACGTGCCACCCAGTCCAGCAGCAGTCCCCTAAAATTAGGGCCCTGCCCCGATGCACCATGCTCTTCTTGACCAGGCTGCCAAGATGCTGAGAGCTGGTGTGCAGGCTCACGAACCCGTTTGTCTGCCTGGAGGAAGAAACTGAAAGATAGGGAGAGGGTGAAGAAGTCCCAGTCGAGTGAGAGAAAGTGATGGAAGGAGCAACGTCTCCTTGTATAGGGGCAGGAGAGAATAAACCTCAGGGCGGGAGAGAGGGCCAGGCTGCAGACCAGAGGAGAAGAGTCCCAGGGGACTGTGGCTCCCAGGAGCCAAGAGGCAGTCCTTTTCTGGAAGAAGGGAGAGGCCAGTGCTGCTGAAAGGGCAAGGCCACCGAGGACTGGACAGCTTCCATTGGATTCATGGCCGGGTGGAGGTTAGTGCTTTGTGACCAGTGCACTTCGGGGAAGGAGCAGGGATGGAGCCAGATGGCTCTGTTCGAGGAGTGAGTGGGAGAGGAGGCAGGGTGCTGCCACTCCTTCCATGGGGGGCTGGGGGGTGGGCAGAGAGCTCGAGCTCCAGCCAAATGGGCTGTGGAGTTGAGGGTCTTTTTGACATGGCCCAGTTGAAAGCACTTGGGAAGAATCCAGCAGAGAGGCTGACAGTGCGGGAGGGAGGGGAGCTGAGTGATGGCAGAATGATGGGGGCTGGCATCTCTAGGAAGGAGAATCCTGAGACAGCCACGACTGGGAGGAAGAAGCAGGGGCCGCCGAGACCAGAGGGAAAGGACTACTGGGAGGCAGTGAGGCTAGGCTGAGGTCAGGTGGCAGGAAGTGCTCAAGGAGCTATCTACACTGCTGCCCACACTGGCTCAGCCTTGAGGTCACCATGTGGTTGGGGTGGGAAATGAACCCTCTGGGAATGGAAGATGGAACCAGCTCAGTGGGCCAAGCTTGTCTTTTATTTTGGGCTCTGAGGGCCAGCAGAGCTGATTGGGGACAGCTGTGACCCTGGAAGCCCTCTGGCAGGCTGAGAAGGCCCCAGTAGGAGGGCTGGCCTGGGGGATCTACAGGCACGGGCTTCAACACCCCAATGGCTGGCTGTGAGCTGCACGGTCACTGGGCCAGTGGGTCACACAGAGCCAGGGAAGGGCCCCTGGGCCCACTGGAGAGAGGGGACAGGAGAGGTGGGCCCAAGTGCCCCGTACAGCTCTGAGGGGAAGCAGGGGACTGCCTGGGGCCTGGCACCAGTGGGAGCCACAGTGAGGATGGCTCCTGGGGAGGCCTCCTGAGGAGGCACTGCCTGAGAGGGGCAGGGGGAACAGAGGCAGAGACTGTGACAAGGAGGGATGACTGGAGCTGAGGGACACCCGTGGGACACATCCATTACCCAGACCTGCGAGCACCGCTCTGCAGGAAGCAGGAGGGGCCTGTGTGAGCAGATGGCTGAGCGCCAGGGCTTTTGGGTAATGACTGTTTCCACGACTCTTCTGGCTTCTGGGCTGGGGAGGCCTGCTTCGGCCCCTGCTGACCTTTGCCCTCAGTCACAGCCATTAAGAGTGGAGAGTGGGGGCATCTTCTCAGAGCACTTTACGTTCTGCTGGACAGAACAACCTGCCTCAGTGTGCGTGCCTCCCTCAGCCCCCAAAGTGTGCCCTTGTGTTAGAACATTTCGTACCTCAAGGACGAGAATATAGACTCTCCCTGCCAGTTAGGGGGATAAATGTGATGTATTCCATTTTGACTGCATCGGATCCCACCTGGGGCTTCAGCTGCACTCTTACAGCACATGGGGGAAGAAGGTTCCAACTAGCTTCCTTGCCACCTTTGGGGAGGTGTGGGTCCATCTGCAACCCCTCCCACCTGCATGCCATACCCTGGCCACCTGGTGGCAGAGGCACAGGTCCTAGCCATCTTATTAGGGTCCCCTTCAGAATGAGGCTCAACCATAAACCAAATTCAGATGAAGCTCTGTGGAAGCCACTTTCTTGCTGTGAGGAGATGGCTGGAGTGTGGGGTGACAGGAGTCTCTGTCGTCTTTTTGCAGTTTAAATCTGAAACAATCAGCAGCCAACCTGCTGGCTGCAAATGCTGGTGGGGAGGAGAGGGGAGGAGGGAGGAGGGAGGAGGGGGCCGGGGCGGGGCCTCCAGATTGGCTGGGATCCCGCAGCAGGTCCAGATGGAAAGGGCCAAAGTGGGATTCCAGAGGGTGGGGCTCCAGGGAGGGGGTGGAGCTCAACAGAGGTGGGACAGTCAGGCAAACTGGAGCTATCACTCTCCTGCCACTGCAGTCCTGGACCTGAAGCCAAGCCATGGGGACTTCGACCTGCCCCCTGCACCCCCGTGGACCCTGCACCCCAGCCCGCTGAGCTCTTCTGGCTCCAGCACTCAGGACGGACACCGCTGAATTTAGCCTAGGCTTTGGAGGAGGAGCCAGAGGAGGGGAGTTGGGGAGACCTCTTCTCTCCAGGGACCAGGCACCCCAAGGATGCTCAGCTGCCCAGAGACTTCACCAAGGGCTTGTTGGCTGTCTTTGTGAAGTGACAGTACTTCACTCTCCTGTGCAGCAGACATGTTACTCGCTTTGGGATCCCTCCCACCTCCAGCCACCCTATATGGGCATCCCTTCCATGGGAGGAGCTGGATCTTTAATTGGGTCTGCCATGCCTCAGTGGGAAGAGGATAATGGTGTGGAGAGTTTAGATTCTCAGTGCGAGGCGCCCTCTGTCTCCAGCCCCCAGTGCAGAGTTGCTTTAGTGGCCTCCTGTCCCATTTCCTCCTCTGTAAAATGAGGAGCTGGAGTCAAAAATGATGTGTTTCTATGCTGTGACGCGACACGATCACAGCGCATGCTACACAGACTGCTTACCCCTCACTCCTCGGTGCAGCATCTTCTGATGCACAAGACATTCAGTTGCCTTTGAAAGAACCGAAGGCACTGCAGGCTTGGCTGACAGGGGTTTGTAGGGACAGAACGCTCCCTTGAGAAATGAAAACATAGAGGCACTTTTCTCCTGGCTGTTTATTACAGAACGAAGAAAAAACGCACTGGCTGGAAACAAACGCCAGATTTCAAATGTAGAGGCGAAATACAAGATGGCAATTAAAATGTGATTACACAGAGTCTGGACACTGAGAAAAGTTTACAGGACAGTGGAGGTGGGTTTTCTATAACAGACACTTAAATATACATGACGGTAATTGCAGATAGAAACCATCAAGACAAACCGCAAATCAACTATTAATGTTTACAGACTTTTCTTCCCCCAAACCACAGAGCCTTACATCAAAACAAATACTGAAAGGCTTCGAACCATGACCGTCCCACCTCCACCCTGCAAAGGTGCCGCTGGAGAAGTGCAAACCCAGGTTTTCTCTCCGTCTGGATGATACAGGGAGGACACGCGAGATTCTCGAGGTGGACGGTAAAGACAGTGCTCAGCTCACACGCTCTCTTCCCTGTTCCTAAACCTACAGAACTCTCTCAGCCCTGCAAGTGTCCTCCGCGGACACTGACGACCAAACGGCTTCTGCTGTGGTGCTCATCAGGAGGGAGCTAGCGGAGACCGACAGGTTTGCAAAGGAGACTAAGAATCACACAAGGCGACAGAACTTTTTGTGAAAATGGAAATAAATGGCCAAGTGGTTTTCTGTTTGGCATGTGTCAGTCTGCACAACACCTCCTGGTCATATCCACATCTCTCACTGCAGCAATACCATCAGCGACTCGGCTACCTGGCTTATAAGGTGTCACTGGAGCGAACAGCACAGTCTGCGTATTTGCAACAATGTAGAATAAACACAAACAATGCGGAATAAACACAACTACTGAAACGAAAGCCGTCACTTTATTTACAAAGTCACAAAACGAAGTATAAATACTTCTGTCATTAATGTTTAGGAAAACCATTTACAAAATTTTCAAATATGTACAGGTAGCTTGAAAAATCACCAGCTTTCCATTTTGTCACAGGTAGAGCGAGGGATGGGCATGGGCTGATGCCACTCGAATTATAACAAGGAAACGACTGCGTGGCTGTGAGGCCAGCAGTGAACTTGCTGTGGCTTCACGCGGCTGCCTAGAGTGATGCCGGCGTGGGGGTTTCTAGGGGTGTTTAAAGCTCCACAGCATTCTGGGTGACTTGGCCCGCATTCCGGGCTGCGGCATTTTGGGCAGCAGCATGCTGTTCCAAAATGTCATCGATCAGCCTCAGGTCGCACACCCAGTCTTCATCTGGGCTTGCGCTGGGGCCTTTCAAGAGAGCTTCAATGAAGTCCACCTCACTGCAGTCAGGTGGGGAAATCAGATCGTTCAGTGGGGGCTGGGGCTGGGGCAAAAAGTCGTAGGGTGGCAGCTCAGGAGGGGTACCCATCCTGTTAAATGGGCCTGGGGACTGGCTGGCAGCAATGGCAGAGGCAGCAGCAGCAGCGGCGGCGGCGGCCACATAGCTTGGCGGCTCAATGCCCTGTATGGGACTCATGGGACCAAAGCTGGCCATACCCTGCTGGAGGGACTTGGTGGCGTTCAGCACAGGCACGGGACCCCGCACTGGGCTCTGTCTGAGGCTCTGGCTGCCCAGCAGGCTGAAGTTGGGGTTGGCCAGGGTGGCACTCACCTTCTGGCCAGGCCTGCCTCCTGGGGCTACCTGATTGGGGGGCACAACTGCCTGCTGCGATGGAAAGGCTGGGGCCACCAGGGGCACTCTCACGGGTGCCTTGGCGAACATTGAGTTGCTATCAAAATGCTGCTGGATGCTATTATCTACTTGGCTTGGGGCTGGTTCCCTAGAGCTCGCTGTGGTCGCAGCCGCTACTGCCGCCGCCGCCCATGCAGCATTGTTGAACATGGTGGACATTCTTGGCACACAGGGCTGTCTGAGCTGGTGGGGACTCAGGGGCTGGCTGCCCAGGGGGCTGGGACAGAACCCAGGCAGGGGTACTCCTGAGGGAGTGGCCCTGGGAATCTGCATACGCCGGCAGACAGAGTTGAGGCTGCCCAGGGGGTTCTGGGCTGAGCGGGGGGGTATGGGAAATGGGGGGCGGGAGCTGAAAATTCCTTGCTGCTTGCCTGGCGTCGGTGGGATCATGCCCATGCCCTCACGGCTCTGGTGCCTGGTGGGTGGGGTCATTCCTGGACTCAGAGGGTTCTGAAGGAGCCCAGCTCTGGGTGGCATCATGTGCTGGCTGGATGGGGGGCTTGCCTTGGTCCGGCTACACTTGGAGGTGACTTGCTCTTGGACGGCTATAGAAAGAGAGAAGTGGGAATGAGTTCCAAAGGTGTCCTCACCTTGGGCCACAGCTGCTGGCGAGGAGCTGCCAGCCTAGCACTGACCTCTCACCTCCTGCCCCTGGCTCCTACTAAGCGTCCCCTGCACCTCAACTCTTCTCAACTCCCTTGTTCCTCCACTTTCAGCCTGGACTGCAGTTCTTCTGGGAAGCCCTCCCAGACTCCCCGGGTCTGTGCTCACAGCCCACCCCTGGCCCCGCCACGAAGAGCAGATCACATTGCACTGAAAATGCCAGCTTATCTGTCTGTCTTTTCAAGTAGATTGTAAGCTCCACAGGGCGAGGGGCTGGGTCTGCTGTCCTCAGTTCTCCGTATGCAGGCCTGGTACCACCCGCCCCTTGACACATGCCTGCCGTTGACACTGGCCTGCTTGGAACTTGTCTGCCCTGTGTCTGCAGCTGAAGCCTGATGTGCCACTCCAGCCTGGGCAGGTGGTACATTCAGCTGGAATTAGGCCCAAGGAACAAGGGATTTTGCACGAGAATGAAGGAGCAATGCTGCAATGGTGGCACTGGGCTAAAATAAAGATGCTGACACCTGTTGGAGGGCAAGCAGCCTCTCCTGAGCCCCCGAGCGAGAGTACCCTTGGCCTGGCCCAGTGTCACTACTGGTTGCTAAGGGTTGCTTAACGCATGTCTCCCCGGCTAGTCGGAAAGCTCCACCAAGTAGGGCCCATGCCTGGTTTTCGCTAATAGCTGTATCCCGACCAGTAAATGTTGATTACAGTCATAAGGGCCGTGGTAGGGTGGGGACCCCTGCTATCTGTTGAGGCTTGGGGAGCCCTTGCCATGGTCTCCTTGAGGCAGAGCTTCTCCAACCCCATATTCATGGCCCACACCTGAGAGATGGCCCAGGACCCCATTAGAACGGAAGTTACTCCAGCAGCGGCGGATGGGGGGTTGGGGAGAAGAAGGGCAGGCTCAGAACCCTGGGGTGTACCTCTCTCCCATTGAGAATAACTGCTGTAAGGCGCCTTACTCAGTTTAATCAATCTCCTGAATCAAACAGTGATTTTGGAGTCATTAAGACCCGGCCTTCAATTGCGATCCTACCTAAGCTTTCAGTGTGAGAGATCCAACCTGGGTGCTATTTCATTGACTTGCAGACCTCTCCTCTCTCCCTCACTGCTTGCTCTGGAACGAATTCTCACCGCACCCTCACTAGGTACCCTCTGGCCCACCCCTTTAGGACTATGGACCTCAACTACTTACCTTGAAACTGACTCATCTGTTGGGCGACACATGTACTCCGCTGTTCAGGGGTCATTGCCATAAGACCTGATCTCTGTTTCTCTTGCTAAACAGAAGATGAAAAAGACATGTTAGCTTATGGCTACCGAGAAATATTAGCCTTGGGATCGCTGTGTGGGGACCCAGGACTTGGCTTTGGTGTAGCAGAAAGCATGAGTGAACACACCAACACACACTTGCATGCATGCCCCACCCTCCCAAGCAAAATTCCACAGGTATAAATAAAAGCAGGATTCTGCACCTGGGTTAAAAAACCAACTGCGACAGCATAGGATGGGGCGGGAGACACAGAGCTTAACAGCAAGAGCGCATAGAAAAAAGATTTAGGCATTTTGGATGTCCTTCTGCTCAGGATGGGTCAGCAGTGAGATGTGGTCACCAAAAGAGCAAATGTAACATTAGGCTGCATTAATAGAAGCAGAGTATGTAGAAGGAGGGAGGTGACAGTCCTACACTACTCTGCCTTGGCCAGATCGCGTCTACAGTGCTGACACGAGTCTGGGCGTGCCAGTCTTAGGGAGACCCAGACGAACTGGCTGCATCCAGAGGACACTAAGCAACGGGGACAGGGTTTGGACTCCAAACCACGCAGACAATGAATGGCTGAGCAAACCAGGGATGCCAGGGCTGGGGCAGAGCAAACTCTGGGCTCTGTGGTGGGAGGTGCCCAGCCTCTGCAGGGCTGTCATGGAAAAAGGGCCGAGGCTTGTTCTGGGTGGTCCTGGCATGAACAGCAAGATGATCACACGGTCAGATGGATGCACTGTCCGACACCCCAAGTAGCCACTCAGTGCCAGCTTCCCTTCATTCTGCTGACTGGCTGCAGCATGGGCAACTGGGCCTGGCTTCCGGTCTCCATCTCCAAGCTGGGTGGGCAGGGGAGGAGCCGAGCTTCAGGGCCGCAGTCCCAGCACTGAGTCTGGGAGCAGCTCAAGGGAACAGCCAGGAAAGAACCAGATGAAGGCCCAGGGAAGTCACGCCTCCCCCTGAGATCCTCAGCCATTCAGTTCCAGGTTGTGACTGAGACCCAGGACTGACTCCCAATCCAGTGCTCACTACCATCTCTCTCCCCTTCTCAAGAAGCCTGCTTACTACTGTACCGACAACCTAGGCAGCTCCGTCAGGGAGCAAGCCCCCTGCCCAGGTCCACTTTCTGAGCTGTGTCCCCCCAGATGCCAGGAGACCTGGCTCCACAGCACAGACTGCTTGCCCCTGGGCCTGCTCTTCTGTGCTCGGCGGGGCAGGCGTGGGTCAGGGGCGGGGTGGAGGGCCTGCACTTGGGACAGTGCCCAGCTCCCAGGCCTGGCGGCAGCTCCTAGCCTCAGTTCCTGCCAAGGCAGAGAGGCCGAACACATGGCACTGGGTGGACTACACCACAAGCGGTTTTGCCATCCCGCCCTGAGCCTGCTTCCTGTCCGGGCGCTCGCCCCCTCCCCCGGGCCTGCTGACATATGGGCAGTGGGGACACGCCCGCCTCTAGGCCTGCTCACGTACTGAGCACCCCACACCCAGTACTTCACATTGTCTGGCAACAACCCTTCGAGGTGGGCTCCGCTGTTATCCCAGCATTACCATTTTGGACACTGAGGAACACAGAGGCCACGTGAGCACTCAAGGCCACACCATCAGGCGTAGAGGAGCACTGGGTCTGTCCGAGCTGCTTGGGATGGGTGGGCATTTCAGAAGGCAGCACTTTCACGTCTGTTCTTCACTTGGTCCCTGACACCAGCCCTGGGGGATCCGGGCAGATTTTTGGTCCCCAGCTCACTGAGGTGACGTCTGAGGCTCAGAGAGGTTAAATGACTAGACCAAAGCAACATGAACCCAGTGCTCCCGCCTCTCCAGCCTGCTTCTGGGGACTGGCTCCTGTGGCTGGCTAGGTCTACACGGATCCTAACTCTGGCCCCACTGGCTGCCCCATTAGTTTCATCTAGTAACGCAGATGTACAGGCGTGAGGGTGGGGCAGGTGGAGGCTAGAGCGTGACCAAGGAAAAAGCAGTGGATGGCCAGGAGAGTCCAAAGGGCCGGAGGTAGAGAGGAAAGACCCCCAGGGCGTAGGAACAAAAGGAAGGCTGGGCTGGGCAGGAGTCAAGGGTGGAGGCACTGGGGAGTGTCTGCCAGATGAAAGAAAGGCTTCTCAAACAGTCCAGGGTTACAGGAACAACGAGATGTTGGCGAACGTTTGTCCAAGGAAGCACGAAATCCAGAGCATCCAGAGTTTAAGGGAAAATCCGGCCAATGGCACGGCTGCAGAAACTCCCCGAGTCCACGCAGCGCAGCTGCCACCTCGCCTCGGGGGTGGGCCTCCGGCGTCCTGGGGCGCCGCCATCAAGCAGGGGTCTCTTCACGCGCCTGGGGTGTTGCGTCCAGGGGCCCGCCGGCACTCCGCCCCCTGCCCGGTCGTGTGGTCCCTGGCAGAGTGAGCCCGAGCTTTCTCTCCAAGCCTCCCGAGGAGGCTGCTTCCTTTGTTTTGCAGACAGGGCCCCCATCCTTTGTTCTGAATCCATGTGCTCCAAAGATAAGCCCCAAGAAAACAGTTGTTGCCTTTTGACACTGACAATTAGAATCGTTGGAAAATGGAGAAAACAGGAAACGACAAACGTTTTCAGTGACCAGGAGGAAGTGGCGGCTGAAAGTTGCTGCCTGGTGCCGGACACTCGTGAAGGCTGGCCCAGGCAACCTGCGGCTTTCCATAAGCACAGTTATGGAGGAGGCCACCAAAGGACTCCTTTTTCTAGAGCTGCAATTGTCATGGTGCTAGGTCCTACTGTGCCAGGTGACACTGACAGGGCAGCTCCAGGTGGGCCCTGTGTGTGCCTAGGTGTACTTCCCCCATGGTGGTCACTGTCGTGAGCCTGGGGCTGGGGTCAACAGGAAGTCTCCCAGAGAACTAGGGCCCGGCTCTTCCCTGTCACACCTGCCCCCAGTCACATTCAACCCCGTGGCCACAGTCGCAGAAAGGTCTCAGACAGGATGGCGACCAGGAAAGTCCTAGGGCTGCCTTTCTAGAACTTCACACTGACGCCCAGGGAGCTGCACAGCCCCCGCCTGTCCTGGGGGCTCGTGGAAGGTCTCGCGTTCATCTGTGAGCGCCAGGCAGGAGGGCGAGGTGAAGGGCCAGCCCCAAACCTCACCACTGCCCAACCCAGGGCCCAGCAGTGGGCAAGGCCAGGCACTGTGTCAGCTTCACCCTTTCAGCCACCACGGGCGAATGTCTCCTGTAAGCCCCAGAGCAATCACCTGGCTGCTTCCTCTCAGCACTGCAGGGGAAGAACGGTCTCATTCCTGATTAACCACTGAATCAGGCAAAGGGACTATCTAATTGGATGGGGGACGGGCCAGAGGCAGAAGGGCAGATGATCAGCAGGACTCACACACAGACGCCCACAAAGGGTTCCTAGAGTTTAGCCGGATTCAGACTGAAGTTACTCCCTCCGTGATCCCCAGGAGAAGAGCATTCTGACTAGGAAGGGGCTCCCAATGGAATGGCTTCTAGCGGACAGAGGGGAATGGATCCAAAGCGGTATTTTGTACAGCACATTGAGGCAGGGAAGG
>NC_060276.1:4501247-4529290 GCF_021613505.1 Equus quagga
GGGAGGGAAGGAGAGAGAGAGAAGGAGGAAGAGGAGGAAGGGAATGGGGAAAGAGGAGGGGTAAGAGGAGGAAGAAAACAAGGAAGAGGAGGAGGAGGGGGATGGGGCAGGGAGGGAGGGAGAGATTTCTTTTTCCGCCCCTGCCACTGGGAAACTCCCGCCTCCTTTCCCAGCAGACACTGCCCCGTGAGCGCCCCCCCCACCAGAGCCAGCCTGCCATGCAGCAGCAGGCACTCAGCTGTGTATTAAGGGTTCAAAGATTAAAGAGCTCTAGGGTATGAGTTTGTTTGTTTATTACTCTACTAGGAAGAGCATCTTCTTTTGTAGTTTTCGGGAGCCAGGTGTGGAAACAACTCACCCACCTTTCTGAATTTTCTTATGAAATGGCAGAAAGACAGCATTCTGCATGGAGACCACAAGATCAAGACCTGAATTCTGGAGGCTCCCATACCCATATGGATGGGCACACCTCAGACCCAGGGCTCTGGCTCACCATGGCCCATGGACAGAGGCAACAGAGATTTTTCCATCAGAAGCCCTGTTTGGGAGGTGTGGCTGCTCTTAGCCGAAAACTCCCCTCAGGTGTCCTTCAGAAACTACAGAGGCTTCCTACAGCGAACAGCAGGCGAGGCTCACTGGTTCCTTGTCTCTCCTCAGAGCCTGGGACTCAGTTTCTCCAGAGTGCCTCCAGAGGAGGTAGGGCCATCGGGAGTGATGAGTGTATCATCAGGCTACTTCTCCTCCCTGTGTGTGCATCACTGAGGCCAAGACCTGGGAGGGCCTGCCCCACGCCTGTCTTCTTTTTTTTTTGTTGAGGAAGATTAGCCTCGAGCTAACATCTGTGCCCTTCTTCCTCTACTTTCTACGTGGAACGCTTGCCACGGCATGGCTTGATGAGTGGTGCGTAGGTCCGCACCCCGGATCTGAACCAGTGAACCCCGGGCTGAAGCGGAGCGTGCGAACTTGAACCACTATGCCACTGGGCCAGGCCCGCAACACCTGCCCTTTGGATTGCCTTTGCTCTCAACGCCTTTCCCTGGCCAGAGTGCAGCCAGGAGACGTGGGCTTCACTAACTCTGGGGCCCCCAGAATGAACTTGCGCAAATACCAGATGGGAAGACAGGGTTTATTTACTTGGCAGCCCAGTGAGTCCCTCTGTCAGTCAGTGGACAAACATTTCTCATGGGTCTGCCATGGGCCAGGCCCTGTCCCAGGAAAGGAGACAGCACTGTGTGTCTCTACTCATATGGAGCTTACAATGGAGGGGGAGACTGACAAGACACAAGTAAATTGATCAGGAAAGATCACTCCAGATGGTGACACGTCTTCTAAAGAAAATTGGACAGAGTGAAGGCATCAGCAGTGGGTCAGCAGGGGACCCTGAAGGCGACTCAGAACCTGGCACACCATTCTCTAAGCCAGGTGAAACCTGGGGCAGCAGTGACCTGTTGGAGTCTTTCTTGGCCCCTCTGGGCCTCCAGAGCAGGAGCCAGGGGATGCCCCCATCCCCGTGATGGTGCTGCCCTTGGGTCTGACCCCTCTGAAGCTGTCTCTAGGGGCTTCACGAAATCAATGCCATCAAAAGCGAACGGCAGAGAGCTGTAGGTGAGCTTTTACGCTTTCCATTTCGTCTTTCCACTTGATCTCCAACTGCCTGACTCCTCCTCCATCCCAGGGGTTTCAGGGCTGCCTGGGGCCAGAAGGGCTTGGTCTAACTGCTGGGAGTGATCCTGGGGCAGAGGAAACAAATGTCTTTGTAGCTCGCCTTTCTTCTTCCCGTGTTGCCTGCGTCCTGCATCTCGCACTGAGTCTGGCCTTCCTGCGTCACCGACTGAGCTGGCAAGGTCCTGTCTCTGAAAGCCCTCCAGGTGGGCCCAACTTCCAAAGCTTCTTCAGGAAGATTTGGGGGCCAAGCATCTGCCCTGCCCTCCACTGCTGAGTGGGAGGCACTGGCTTGGGAAGAGACAGCACAATGTCGGGGAGAGGAATTCGCAAGGCAAGCTAGCTGGGATCCTCTCATTTTATGACTTCTGAGGACAGGGAAGGGCAGGGCAGACCCAGTGGAACACAGCGACATCTTGAGCGGACGATGTCCCCATCCATTTTGCTAATTCTGCTTCCCTGGCAGCTTTGTGCCAGACGAGATTTCTCGGAGAGTACACAGTGAGTGAAAAGGGGAGAAACAGAGAGAGAGGAAGATCAATAGGCCTTGAATGGAAAGCACTGCTTGTTCTTCCAGGCCAGGGCAGGCGGGATGAAGAGAGCAAGGCCCTACGTACCAAAGCAGCATTTCCATTAAAGGCCAGAATCCCGGAGGCCCTTTCAGCTTGATGACCATCTTCTGATCACTATCACTTAGCAAACGCTCAGTTCTCCAGTTTTCTCTGCAGATAAGGCAGGCATCCTGTGCACACTGATATTTCATGTGCCAGAACAACAACAACTCCACGATCCAAATGAAATTCCCTGTAGAGGCCCACTCTGGCTGGTGTCCACCATCTTGCTCTCGTGACCACTAATGTGACTCTGTAGGGCAAGTCAAGCCATTCCTTCCAGACTCTGGAGGATGATCCAATCTCACAGCCCTCTTGGACAGGCTTGGCTTGGGTTCCTTCTCCCTGCCCTTCCCAGGCTGCCAGTCCTCCAGTGGGGAGATCCAATTTCCCACTTAGAGGGTGCGAGAGTCCTGGGTGGAGTCAGAGAACACCGCGGGGTGCGGAGTCCACAGCAGATGGCTGGCGGGAGAGGCAGTTCCTGAGCACCCACGGGGTATGGAGCAGGCACGCACTGGGGGGATTTGGAGGTACAGAATCGCAGCCCCTGTCCCCCTCAGGCTCCCAGACTGGCCACAGGGACAGACAGGCAGGGAAGGAACTGGGGTGCTGGCAGGCGTCCGGCAGGGAGGGAGCAAGTGCACCCAGGGCATTCCCCACTCATTTCCCTGGAGTTGAGGCTGAGGTGCCTGGAGCATTCTGCTCGCTTGGGTGGTCACTTTGCCAAAGACTGGCTGGGACACAGTAGAGAAAGCACTAGAAATCCCTCATAGGTGTGCAGAGCTTTATGGGCTGTCACCTCCTGTTTTCCTCCCAACAACCCTGTGAGGCAGGCGGGCAGGCTGAGCAGGGGACTGCACCCCAGTTGACAGATGAGGAAAGCGAGGCTCAGGGGAAGTGACTTACCTACGGCGTCGCAGCTAGGCAGTAGTGGAGCGGGCACCTGCCTCCAGGCCTTCGGATCCCAGCCGCCCCAGGGCGCTGCCTCTGAGGTGCTGTACGAGGAGGTGACTCGGGCCAGCTCATGAGCAAAGGAGCTGCCGGGCAGGAAGGACTCGCTCCCCAGGGCCTGGCAGGATGGGGGCTGTCGCCCGAGGCTGACCTGGGGGGGCCTGGCTTCCCCAAGCTTGCAGGCTTTGTCTACATGAGTCTACAACAACCGATTGAACAGTCCATCAGCTGCTTGGCCACACAATGATTCTCACTGATCTCGTCACTGCCCTGATTGCCTAGCTGGGTCGTTTGGGTGCTGTGGTTATACACACCAACTGGCCTGGGGCAACAAAACCAAGCAGCTTCGCGGTCTTAATTGTCTTGGGTCACAGACACCTTTGAGAATCTGTTAAAAGCTATGGTCTCTCTCCACAGAAAAAACACTTACAGTGGTGTCTCCCTCTTCCCAACCCACCAATATTTTACATATAGCTTCACGGGTTTTCTGGACCACTTAGTACCCATCCGTGGATCTCAGTTAAGGATCCTCTGCCTCGATCAGTCACTGTCTTCCTGGAAACGGGAGTAAAGCTAGGTCAGACAGCTGGTTCATTGGCAAGTGCCTTGACCAATGCCGGTCTCCCTCCGCCCCCTGCCCTCCCCAACAGAGCGCACAATTCTAAACTGGTTTGTAGGTATGTGTGTGTGGACACGCGGAGGAATCTGCAAAACCAAAGAGTCAAGCGTCAATCTCACAACAGCCCCATCCTGAGCGGCAGCCCTCACTGCTCTTCACCTTGCCGGGGCCCCGAAGCTTTCAGGACTCGGGTGTGGGTGGGGCCTCCCCTTTCCATCACGTTTTAGAAGACAGGGATTTCACCAGAATTGAACATATGACCCAATTCTTCAAGCCGAAGGCAATTAGAAAACCTCACACTTCATAATCCTGTCAGAGAAAGCTTCGGGACTTCAGGACTCGAATGAGCTGCTGCTATAGCCCTGGCATCCTGACGGGCACACCAAGCGCTTGGCCACAGTGCCATCCAAGCAGAGGGAGCCCGCCTGCAAGAGCAGTCCTCCTTTCTACGAGAACCGGCCTCGGGCTCCCCTGCCTTCCTCTTAACACCTGAGCTGCGAGTGATCGTCCGCCTCTCCTACTGAACATCCCAGAAGAAAGGGAAATATTTATCCCCAAGGCGAAGCTAAACAGTTGAGTCAATTCAATTCACTGCAATAAACACTTACTAAGCACCTACCAGAGGCATGTCTCTGCAATGGATGATGGGCCAGGAAATACTTAGATGCATTATTTGAAAGAACAGTAAAAATCGCCACCACTGAATTTATCGAGCATTTGCTGCGCACCAGGCCCTAACCCAAGTGCTTTCAATATTCAGTCTCACTCAGCCCTCCCATACAGCCGGATGAGGCAGGAGCTATCACTGTCCTTATTTCACAGATGACACTGAGGCTCAGAGAGGTTAACTAAGTTGCCCAAAGTCACACAACTCGTTAGCAGCAGAGCAGGATGCAAACCCAGGTTTGCCTGGTTGCCATGCTCAGATAGAGTTTGCCATGGTGCGTGTGCGTGTGTGTGTGTGTGTGTGTGTGTGTGTGTGTGCGTGCGCGTGCGCACACGCGTGCACGCGTGTGTGTGTCCAGTCGTTAACTTGCCACGTGGAAAACAAGTTTTGAAATGTAGAAACTGTTAAAATATGCCATTAAGAAAAGTATGGGTGATGCTTTACAAGGGGGTTCCAGACAAATTTTTGAGAACAAATGATGAATACTTAAAGATGGGACTAGGAAGGCGACCTAACTACCTAGAGACTTTTAGAAGCGACACTCCTCCCACAAAACAAAACTGAAACCAAAAAACAACCCGAAATATTCTTATCAAGCAGAGAGTGCATTGTGAAACGAACCCTCTCTTCTTTCTGACGGTGGCTCAGTAGCACAGAGCTGAGCTCACTGGCCAGCTGCAGCTTCATTTCAGTAAGCTCCAATTTGTCCTTGGATCAAGGTCAGCTGGCACATGAGCTGAAATGTCGCCTTCAACAATTGATAATTCTTTATGCCTGCATACCTAGCTCCTTGATAATTTTAAACATTATTTTGTAGCTACATTGGAGTTTTTATAATCCCAATATGCAAATATTACTAGGCTTCTGATTGCTTGCTCACTCCATGACAACACAGTCTATAAGCAATGAATGGGCTTATTTGTAGGGAACTGAAGCATTTTAAGCTTCTGCGCAGGAATCCCTGATGGCTTCATGTGACTTGTAGGATATTAGGGATGGGTCAAGAAACAGGACCCCCCGTCAGCATTAGCATACGCTTGCAGTGCCCCAGTAGTTCATCAGGCAGAAAAAACTGCAGATGGCACATGGAAATTCCCAGTGGCGGAAGATGTCCCAACAGTGTGGGCAGTTCTGTTTCAGCAGCAACTGGGAGTGAGCCTGGAGCCACTCAGTCAAGTGGAGCAGACAGGCAGGCACTTCGCAATCCCCAGTTAGAAAACGAAACAAATAAAATAGATGAGATTCAGTCTTGACTCAGACCGACAAGGGGCCTTATAACTGATGCTCGTGCGTCTTTTCCATTTTATCTAATTTGGAAAAGGAATTGCTTATCCCATACCCTATAGGCATGAGGCCCAACTTCCAAAGAAAAGGTTTTTAGGACATTTCAACTCCTAGAAGTTTCCAAACATAAGGTAAATCCATCTCTCTCTCTCTGGAATCATTGAAAATCTTGGAGAAGCAAGTCAATCAGTAACTGGTAGGCTGGTTCCACATGACTTCAAATTTCATAGAAATAGACCATGGCATGGGTAGTATCTGATAGAGGTGCCCGATTTCACAGAGCTCACACCCACTCAGTACCCTGGACCCTGGGCTTCGCATGATGGCCAAACAGCTTGCTGGAAGGATGTTGGCCCAGGGCCCCACCCATGAAAAGTCCTCCAATGGCCTGCGGCTGCCTAGGGACCGAAGCACATCTTGCTAAGCTCTTCTCTGAGGGCTCTGCATCCCTTGGCTACCTGACCTCTCAGTAGCCAGGCTGTGTGTTGCATAGTGTCCTGTCCTCTCCCCTCCCGTCACACTGATCTCCTCAGAGCTCTCCAGACTGGCTGCCACCTGCATTCGGCCCTCTGTGCTTGTGCTCCTTGGTTCACCCAGCCTGGAATGCCCTTTCTCTAAGCTTCCACCCTGGGAATGCTGCACGGCCTTCAAGATCGAGCTCCTCCACCCTGGGAATTCTGCCTCTCCTTTGGTTCAGCTCCTGTGGCTGAACACCTCTGGCTGACTGAACGTCCTTGCTGGACCAAGTCTTAATCACCTCTAAATCCCTCTGGTGCCCAGACAGTGCCTGGCACAGGCAAGGGCTCAGCAAATACTTGGAGACCTCAATCGACTTTACTCTGTCTGAGCTTGGCATGATGTCCCAGGCATTTGGGAGATGACAATCTGGTGAGTGCTGTGCTGGACTCTTTTTGGGATGAATGTCAATGATAAACTGAGCCTTGACCTTCATTTAAGCACATCTACTCAGCCTTTTTCAATCCTGTTGGGTTACTAAAACCCATTGGTATAACAGGGAGGGATCATAATCACGCCGTAAAACTAGCATCAGCTAACACATTTGCTGAGCACGCACTGTGTGCTGGGCACTGAACTCTGTGCGCACGTGCATTGGAGACTGTCCCTAGTTTACAAGACAAGGAAGTGGAGATAGGTTTACCCACTACACAGTGGCAAGGTGGGGTACGGACCTGGATCTGACTTACAGAGTGACTAAAACCCACGCAACTCCCGAGTTGGGAAGAACAGAGGCGCCTTCTTTGCACACGGAGAGGACCAGCCAGCTGTCCTCCTTCGTTCACACTGGAGCAAAGAGCCATGTTGTTGGCTACCCCATGACATCACCATAGCTCAACGGGGCTCTGGAGCAAGGATTTCAGATTATGACTAACCCTCATAGATAGTCAGCTGCTTTGCAAGAAGCAGGTGATTGCTCTGACTTTATAAATTATTGACTGGACTGGATACTGATTCAATCTCTGCCACAGAGATTCAGGAGGTACATGTGCATTTGGAAGGTTATAGTTGTATACTATAACTCCACTGGCTTCTGGGAGCTTGTAGATTTCTAGACTTAATCATCCTGGGAGCTCATGCAACAAATCCTGAACTTATGCTTTTCTGTCTCTGGTCTTTACTACCCATGTAACAGAGGTGAGCAGAGAGAGCCCAGGAGAGGGAACTGAAGACTTGGCACATGTGCTAGCAACTCTCAGAGGCCAGAAGCCGGCCCCAGCTGTTCAAGTCACTAGTGAGATGAAGATGCAAGGTTACTAAATGTTATGCCGATAGCCCCAACAGGTCAAGGCTGAGCTATGCAAGAAGCTGGATCTTTGGGAAAATTGGTGGATGTCCCTACATGTCAAACAGAGGTGACCGGAGACAACTTTGTAAATTTGAAGGAATGCATTAGGAAACCAGGAAAATGTAATGGGAGTCAGACTTCTTAGCCTCTTGCTTGTCATTACCTTACTTGGCCAAGTGCAAATGGGATTTCAATATAAAACAACCATGTGTCTATTAATAACAATACAAGACAGCTATACAACTCAAGTCTGAGATTTTGTAAGGAATAGAATCCCAGAAGCTTTCTAAGCAGCAGTGTCCCACACAATGTTCTGAGATGATGCTGAATCATCCTCCTAGAAAGAAGAGAGTGCTTTAAACCTTCACTGTCCAATATGGTAGCCACTGGCCCATGAGGCAATTGAGCACTTGAAATGTGGCTAGTGCAAATGGGGCACTGAATTCTTAATTTCATCTACTTTTAATTAATTTAAATTTAAATAGACATATGTGGCTGCTGGCTACAGTACTGGAGAGCACAGCTCTCTGGCACACTGGCTAAGACTGCAGGCTCTGGACAAGGAGGCTCTGGGCTTGACTCACAGCTTTGCCACTTCTCAGCTATGTAATTGTGGGGAAGTTACTTAACCTTTCTGTGCCTTAAGTTCCTCCTCTGTCAAAGGGAGGTCATAGTTGTGCAATATTCACAGAGTGGTGGGGTTATGTGGATTTATTGAATTAACACATATGCAGTGCCTGCATGTTGCACGCACTCTCTAAAGCTTAGTTAGTGGTGACAACAATACCTCTGCCACGTATAGAGTACTTTTACGATGTTCCAGACACCGTCCTATGAATTTTACACCAGTTAGCCTGGAATTGGACATGCTGCTCTAGACAAGGTCTGGCCAACACAGCTCAGCAGGGCTATCATTTCTCCTATCTTTTGGTAAAATAGACTAATAACAATGGTAAAAAATGATGATGATAATATCAGAGACAATTATTGAGAACCTAACATAAGGCACTGGGCTCAGTCCTTTCTTGGGGTCATTTCAATTAATTAATCCTCAGAACAATCCAATGAAGAAGGTACTGTTATGAACCCATTGTGTAGATGAGGATACTGAGGCACACAGAGGTTAAGCAACTCGCCCAAGGTCACTCGTGAGTAAGTACCAGAGCCTGACTTGGAAGTCCATGCCCTGGGTTGCGCTTCATCAAACTGCCCAACTGAAACCTTTGCTAGTGCTATAAACAGACCAGCAGAAGGAAGATTCTGGACGGCCGCTAGGGTTCCACAGCTGTGCAATAGCTGCTGGGCTGGCTACTGTGTGATCCAGGTGTTTTTTTTCTTTTTACAACGACCATACCCTAAAGTGGAGAGAACTCCAAGTTGGGGAATCTCTGTTGTGACACTGGTGCTATGGGAGGGAGCTGGGGCTCGCTAACGAGATTCTGCAGAGAAGTCGAGCGTAGTGCCAATTCTGCCCATGTGCCGGGTCTCTTCTGTAAACTTGCATTTTGTAAGTTTCCTTTGAGCTGTTCTGGATTTTTCCTCTATAAATGTACATAATTTAATTTTAATGTCTCAAAGTTTAAATGTCTAGGGCTGACTAAAATTGATGGGGTCTCAAGTCAAGTTCACTTAGTAAATCAAGTTCTCAGACTTGGAATTTAATCACAGAATTAAGTTCAACTGGTAAATTGCTACTTTGCCTAGGGAAAAAAAATAACCCAAGAACACAAAAAGGTGAAAATCAATAATGTATAAATCAGTTAAGGAATGAAGGAACAAATATCTTCTTTCTGCAACATTAATTCCAATGAATAAGCAAGTGGCTTGCTAACTCCCTGGGGTAAAGACTGGCATACTCCTCTGTATGTCCCACAGTGCTAGGCCCAGAGCAGGTCTGCAATGCACTCTGACATTTAGGCTGGCCATTTTCTGTGGGGCATTTTTGCAGAGTGGCCAGTGCTGTGCCTGTCATCAACAATGCTGGGTAATGAGGAAGGAAGACTGTGTGCTTGTCAGGCTAGGTGGGCCACTGGGAGTCATCCCAGGACCAAGGTGAGGTCAAGAACACAGCCACGGGGAACATCAGGGCCTGGGTCAAAGGGCAAGGGCATCAAGGTTCTCCAGAGTCCAGAGCCTCAGCAGTCAGGAGAGGTCTGTGGCAGTAGTTGCTCTAACAGCTTCTGGAAGGTTCCTATTCTCTCATGATGGCGATAGCTACCATGTATTGAACATGTACAGCATGCCAGGCACTGAGCGAAATGCTGTACAATTTTTAGCTCAATCCCCATGGCATCCCTGAAAGATGGGTACCATTATTATCCCCACTTTATACGTGAGGAAAATAAAGTTCAGAGAAGCGAAGTAACTTGCCCAAAGTCACACAGTAAGTAAGTAGCAGAGCTGGAAGCTGAACCTGGGTCTGACTTACTCCAAAATCCAGGCTCTTAATCACAAATACTAAAAATGCAATGTCTAAAGTATAACCCTCACGCTTATGCATGCTGACGTCCTTCCCCCATTTCCCCCAGTGTCTCCCTGCTGGATACAGTAAGCACTGCTGACAGGCCCTGGGGTTCCAAAGGAGCCATCCAACCAGCTGTCACATTCGGGCAACCGAGGAAGGGAGCAGCAGGATTTCCTGTAGAGACTTCCGGATTCAGACAGCAGATTTACGGCACGCATCTCAATTCACTCCTTTCCAAAGTCCTACTAAAAGTGCAGTAAGGGTGTGGTTTTGTTTTCAGACACAATCCCGCAAGGATAAGGAGAATGCTGCAGGAGATAACAGAATCATAATTTCCCAAGCTCAAGAGTACCTAGACCAGGGTTAACTGGCTACACCACCCCAAGGAAGCCAAACCACAAGACGGCAGAGGGGAAAGCAGAAAAGCAGCTTGGTCTGGACGGCAGAATCGTCATCAGGCTCAAGAACAGCAGCCCCAGGTGGTCTCTGGGTCTGGGAGGTGAAGCGGAGGGGATCGCCAACATAATGGGGTAAAGCCCTGGATTGCCTCCCCAGCTCCACGTCCCTGGGTATCTGCCTCTCCCCTACGCTGGCAGAGATCTGGCTTGACCATTTGCTGCCAAATTTCCTACTCTGCCTTCCAGATCCTGCCGCCTGGATCGGCTGAGGACACTCATTCCACCCCACAGAGGTGTTCTGTGTTGACCTCCAGCTGGAGGTCTTGGAGGCAGACTGGTGAGCCGGAAAGCAAACAGAGAGAAGCCCAATCCCTCTGGCCATCCTTCTTTGGCATGTCCAGTGCCATGCCCATGACTCTGCCGGGCATCCTGACTGTGGTGGGCTCTCTACGTTCCCAGGCCCCTCGTGCCTTAGCCCTGACCTCCCTAAGAGGGGAGCCGGGGCAGCTTTTCTTTCAGAAGCCTTCATCCAATAGTGGTGATATGACTCTTTGCTGCTTACGCACCTAGACTGTGCTCGTCACTCGGTCCTTCAAAATGAAGCAACTGTTTGTTTAAGAGTTCACTACTAAGTGGTGAAACTATATAGAAAAGAAGAGAACGATTGTGGAAATCAAGACAGCGGTCACCTCTGGGCGGGGAGAGGCTGTGATCAGAATGTCTACTCAGGGGTCGACAACGTTCTATTTCTCAACCTGACTGGCTTTCACTTTACGCTTCTTCTTTAAACTGTACGGATAGGCCTTGCACACTTTTCTGTATCTATATTTCACAATGAAAAGAAAAAGCTATATACACAGCTTGATGCCAGTAATGTGAAGGATATATTTCCACATAGAAAAAAGTAATGAAATACTCTAACATGCTAACAGTGGTCATCCCTGGCTTATTTGTATTTATATATTTTATTACCTCCTGGGGGTTGTGTTTTCTTTACACTTTTCTGCATTTTCCAAATTTACTACAAAGAGCACATATTACCCTTGTAGTCAGAAGATCCTAAAACACTGAAAAAAGACAAGGTCCCCATCTAAGATGGAAATGGATCAACACAGAATAGATGGGATGAGGCAGCTGTGGAAATCCACACAGAAGATAACTACCTAAGGAGATTGGTGACGTGCCTGATCTAACTAGGCTGAGCTCCAAGCTCGCCAAGGAGCCCAGGGTGTATTCCTAGAGTTGGCTCTGGAAGTCAGGAAGTCAGGAGAATTATCATCTCTGAGAAGAGGGAGGGCATGTAAGATATTTTGAATGCTCTACTTCTTAATTTAGTTGGTGTGTACATGGGTGTTGGTTTCATTATGATCTGTTTTATATACTCTTCTGTATCTATCATGTCGATTCAAAAAAACCAAGATTGAAAAACCCAGGAATCATGTAAGTAGAAAATATGGTGCCACGTCAAAGGAACAATTCAAGTCCCGTAAAATCACCATCATTTAGAGGTTAAGGTCAGGGTAGGGTCAAGGCTGCAGAGACCTAGCTCGGCAACTCTTCATGGGCTCAGGGTTGGCCTCCCGGTGGCTCTCTGCGTTCTTGTCAGGAATGCCAACACGTCTGGGGCTCAGGATTTGGGCCTGCCTTCTTCCCCTAGATTCTTTTCACATAGACGCGCAAGTAGGTATTCCAACTACAAATGAACCCGTGCTTTCCTGTTACTACTCTCTCTTGTGGCTACCTATCTGGTCTCCTTCCTTCCTCACCTGTGTGGGAGGGCGACATCATTCTCTGCTTTCCTTTCACTGAAGGCCTTACCTTCTGTCTTCTGCTGGCCTATTCTGTTTCCTCTCCTTACTACCCTAACACTTTTTGTAACTTGAGGAGAAATGAGAGATCATCTACTCAAGTCATCACTCTGTCGATGAAGGAGAGGTCCATGGTTTGCTCAAGACTCCCAAGCAATGGCTAAGCTTCACCCTGGGAAAACCACCCTCGTGATCATGGAATCTCCCCTGCCAGGTAACTATAGTACTAATTACCAGGGGCTGAGGGGAGGGCGTCATGGGGAGTTATTGTTTAATGGGGACAGAATCTCAATCTTGCAGGATGAAAAGAGTTCTGGAGATGGATGGTGGTGATGTCTGCACAGCACTGTCAATGTACTTAGTGCCACTGAACTGTCCACTTAAAGACGGTTAAGAGGAAATTTTATGTTATGTGTATTTTAACCACAACAGAAAAATTGGGAGAAAAAAGATTGCCAAGCAAGTTAAACACAGGGAGTCCACTAGTCAGAGAGCCCTACACAGAGCACCTATCTCCACGATTTTGCAGGGACTCAGTGTCTGGGAGTGAGCCCTGCAGTGCCACCCTCTGAGAAACACTGGTTGCCACCAACTCTAGCTTGGTAGGCAGGGACACTGAGGCTCACGATAGGGAAGGGCCTTGCCCCAAATCAGAGTAGACTAGAACTCAGCACTCCCGATTCCCTGTACAAGGTGCCTTCTCATGACCCCTTTATCCCAAAGGAAGCCGCCTTCCCTGGTCTGAATGCCAAGAAGGGAGAAGAGAAGGGTGGAAGCTAGAGCACACAGCTTCACTGCGCAGTCTGGTGGAACCACATGTATATGAAGAGCAAATGAGATGAGGAAGAAAGAGAAGACAGTGTCCCACACAGAGCTGACGTCTTTCAACCCCTCTGTGACTCTGAGGTAAGTAAAAAGGGCACCCCAAATTTCTGAGTTGAACAGGCAGGCCAGTGCTGGGAAAGCCCTGCTCCACGCACTGCTGACAGCCACGACACTCCCAACTCCCACTGTAGCCCCCAGGGCTGTGCTCCTGGAAATAGCCAATGGCCCCAGCACCTGGCTCTGGGGTGGGTGTTTCCAGAATGCATTTTTGAAGAGGAGACAGAGGCTTTCGGAGGCCCGTAGTAATAGGGGAGTGGATGGGTGAGGTGTAGGGACCCTTGATGGTGGACCAGATGGAGGGAGAGTACCAAATGCCAGGCCTCCTTCTCTGTGGCTCCAATCCAAAGACTTTGGGAGCCCTTCCAGGTTGGGGGGAGCATCAAGCATGCTGTCCCTCCAGTGCCTCAACAGTGACAGCAGCACAACCTCAGGCAGCTGGCCACTGGAATGCAGCATCCCTAATCTCGACTGGGAGGACTCCTCAGGGGCCCAGCAGGCCCCCTACAATGCATATCTGGAGGCAGCTAGACTAACTGGACCCTCAGCACAGCTCCATCTGAGATGCCCAGGTATGAGGCCAAAAAGAGAACTCACTTTACTGAGTCCTGGCCGCTGCATCTCTCTCTCATCATCCTCAGACTCTCTGAAATGTCTTCCTTCTTTTTCTTGCCCCATCGGGAAGCAAGAGTTCTCACTGAGCCATGCTGTGACAGAGTCCAGGCTAGCCTGGTCCCCAGCTTCTCCAGGAGCAAAGAACAGCCTCATTCCTCTCTTCTCCCCGCTGCCCTCCACTTCCCAGTCATTTGGCCTCTGGCTCCCCCAGCGCTGCTTGTTTCTTTACAGCCCTCCAGTCCTTGCACAGATGTTTTAGTCATTACTACATATAAATGGTCACTTAGCCCAAATTACACCAAGGTAGGTCAACAGCCTGGGCTCTGAGAGTTGTCACATACTGGCACAGGAGAGGGAGCTCTTCCCGCAGAGTATTTCGAGGACACGCCAATCCATTTACAGGAAAAAGCCCATCTACTTGGCTTGGCAGTAGGTGACCTGAGAACTAATGGGAACCAGCTTAACCCAATGGCACCAATCAATGAAAGGAGCAGTGAAGGGCAAGGGAAAGTGCCAGAGGTGGAGGCAGGAGACCTGGGGTCTAGGCTTAGCTCCTCCATGGGCTTGGCAGCTGGGTGGCCTCAGGTAAGTCGCGTTACCTCTATGAGCCTCAGTTTCTTTCCACAGTAAGTATGAATAACAACAGTGCTCACTGCTGGGGGCTATCGTGAGGACATGGGAAAAGTCCTCAATGTGGGGCTCAGGGCAGCGTACACACTTGCAAGGGATAGCTCCGCTCTCCCTCCCCTCCCCCACGCTATTAGGCACTCTGGCCTGGAAGTCAGGTGACGTGAGTTTAGGCTGGGTTTTGCCATTAGCTTTACGAGCTTAAGAAAATGCCTTTCCCTTTTGTGTCTATTGAGATGATCACGTGTTTTTTGTCCTTTGTTCCGTTAATACGGTTTATTACACTGATTATCACAGGTTGAACCAGCCTTGCACTCCTGGGATAAATCCTACTTGGTCATGGTGTATAATGCTTTTTATGTGTTACTGAATTCGGTTTGCTAGGGTCTTGTTGGGAATTTTTGCATTTCTGTTCATAAGAGATATTGGTCTACTTTCTCCTTTTAGGGCTTCAGTGTCCCTAAGTGTAAAATTACATAGGTGAACTAGACAACCTCCAAAGTCTTTTTCAGTATTTGTGTTCTCTGACTTGGTGATACTAAGATAACTAAGAAATAGTGATTCTTAAGCACCAGACAAATAAAACTTACTTTTCCTAGAGTGGTTAAGAGTGAATATTCACTTTGCTTATTTCTCAAGTAACTTTAGTCTCTTCAGTCTGCCCCACTTCTAATGCCATATTTAGGTGCTTAGGATGGAAACTAAAGCCTGCCAGCTAACTCACTGTAAACTTCTTCCAAACGCATAGGGTTTATTTTCCTAGACCTGGGATCAGAAGGAGAATTGAGTAAATGAGGGGAAAAGAAAAAAACCCCAAGACTCCAAACATTGAGTGAAAAAGTAGCGAAGCAGCAGTCCGGCTACAAACCAACCCAACAGCCTTGGGCTTGCTCTCCGAAGTAGTCAGTCTGCTTCTACCTCCTGCTCCTGCTCCTGTCGCTATCTACTGTCCACCAGGGACTCCGGGAACGGCCTTCTCAGCCACAGCTATCAAAGGAAGGACGTGGTAGCCAGGCTATGGCTGCCCAGATCTCCTGCTATGGGGAGCATAACTGACTCATAGCCTCCTGAAGCCATCCCCTTACATCTGCGGATCCCAACCAGTTACTGAGCATGGCAGGTGTACTGACGCAGGCCCATTCCTGTGAGCTGCAGGACTCCTCCAACGGCGACTTTGGCTCAAGGACTCTCCACATGCCTGGCTGAATCTTTCCTGGAGCTGCACTCTGGTCCGACACTCTTCTGACCCAATCCTCCTGTGTCCCCCGATCGTCACAGACCACCTGCATTGTGGCCCAAGGCTCTCCCCACCTTCTCTTTCTCCCTCTCGCTTTAGCCTTCACAGGATTTCCCCCCGAATACATTTCTTGCATGTCTCATGTCATACTGGTGTCTGCCTTTTGGGAGACCTAAACAGACACAAAGGAGCACTTGGCTCCTTAGCCCTTCTTTCTGCTAAACATATAGAGGAAACTCTTTTTTTTCCTCGCCCCTCTGCCATTCCCTACACTGCCTCAGTGAATGACGATGGTGAGCGACATAAGAAACGCTCGCCTGTCTCCTCCCTTAAGCACTTGGCTCACAGCTCAGACAGTTAATTTCTGTCTGAGCTTTATTGTAGTTTCTGCAGATTTCTTGGGCTAGATATCTTATTCTGTTACTTTCCTTCCTTGCCCTGGTCAGGAATTGGTTGTTTTAAAAACGACAATGCAAGTCATGGGGAAACCTCAGACAAGTCTACTCTCCCGGTGTTCCTGGCTAACTTCTGACTGTGTCCACCTGCCCAAGTCCAGCAGCCTTGCAGCCTAGTAAATGTGTGGATTATGGCACTGTCTCGAAGGAAGAAATGCTAGCTCTGAGAACCAAAAAGGCAAGCACAAGCATAATCTACCATATGCCTGGGCAAACAGACATCCTTTTTGATGTGTGTCCATCCAATGAGAGCAGATCCATCAGTTACATTAAACTTAGGCACAGTCTTCAAAATCAACATATGCAGGATATACTTCTAGTCAGTTTGTGGATTTTACCTGTAATAAATAATCTGCCTTCTCTAAATAAATTATTTTAAGGGTTTGGTTTGGTTTAATGCTAAAATTGTATTTAACAGCTGAGAATTACAGCAATGGTGATAAACTGTAGAGTGAATGAAGTTCATATCCCGTTCCCAGGTCTGAAGCTGCCTGCCTGCTTCCTGATGCAGAACACGTGAGCCTGGAGTCTGAGCCGGAAGTTACTTGGGGCCAGTCATTTCATGGCCTCCCTGGACTCCCACTGCCCCAGTGGGAAAATGGGGGCTTCAGCCAGATCAGCTTTCTGGGCCCGGCCGGCTGAGGCATGCTGTGGGCTGCAGGGGCCTCTACTGCTTTCACCCAAGTGCCTACCTACAGACTGCATGGGTGTGGGAAAGGAAGGAGCCGGTTGCTCAGGGGGCTGCTGTCCGAAGAGAGGAGGCCCAGGAGCCTGGAACAGAGATACCCTGGGCCCCTGAGGTACCAGTTTCCCAGAGAGAAGGGGGTCAGGGCTATAAAAGAGTGGGCTCCAGTTGCCAGGGACACTGGGGTTCTCCATCAATGTGTCTGTTTCTTCTGAGGGCTTGTCTGTTTCATCCCTCTGCAGCACCATCATCATACACTGTAGAATGTATTGTACAGTCATAGGCCACATAATGAAGTTTCAGTCAACTATGGGCTGCATATACGACGGTGGTCCCATGAGATTAGGTCCATACAGCCTGGGTGTGTAGTAGGCTGCACCATCTAGGTCTGCATAAGTACACTCTGTGACGTTTGCACGATGATGACATCGCCTAATGACGCATTTCTCAGAACGTGTCCCTGTCCTTAAGCGACACATGACTATAGATTGTCCGATCGTTCTCCAGTATAAGAAAATACTGTGGCTGGACTCTGCTTGCAGTCTGCCTTTCATAGCATTTGTGCAAAACATATTTACTGAGCACCTACCATGATCCAGGCCCCGTGCTGGGATAACACTGGTGGACAAGGTGGATATGGTCCTTGCCCCTTTAGAGCTGGCCCATTCGTATAACGGAGAAGCACTTTAACACAGATTTGTAACAAAGGTTCGTAAGTGCTATATAGGAACACTGCAGAGTGCTAAAGAGCAAACAACAGGAGAACCCAACCTACGCTGGGGTCGGGGGTTGGCTAGAGGAGGCTTCTTGGAGAAACTGAACTTTAAGCTGTGACCTGAAAGACAAACACATGTTAAATAGGCATTGGCCAGGTAAGGGGCTCTGGGAAGGAATTGGCACAGTTCCCAAATTAACTGTATCTACATCACACTTCCACGCAGTGCCACTTCTATCCTAAGACCTGGCAGATACCCACATTACGTAGGGAGAATGCCTGCAAAATGAGGCCTAAGGAGCCGGGTTCTCCCCGGAAAAAGGCTGCTTTCTGGAGTCATGTAGTCATCCCAAAGAGCGCCATGCTACAGTGAATGGGGGCCGGGGAGGATGGATGAACCATCTTCATATTTCTGTTCCCAACTTATGAAGTTCAAGAAAGTTGTTAACTTTCCTGAAGGCCGAAGGTGGCCTCCACTTTCAGCGTTGCCTGTTGAAAACCAGAGCTGGAGCTCCAAGATGTTTTCAGCTTTACACACGGTAGAGCTGGCTGTGTTCTATTTATAAAACAATCTGTTGTAAGTCAATGTAGCGCAGAAGAGATAGCTAAGAAAAACCTAAGTCCTGAATCTCATAGTCAGAAGGGCCCGTGGGAATCATCTACACCAGAGCTTCTCTAAGTGAGGGTCCTTGGACCAGCGGGAGCATCCTCTGGAATCCTGTTAGAAACGCAAATTTCTGGGCCCCGCCCAGATCTGCTGGATCAGAAACTCCGATGGTGGAACCCAGTAATCTGCACTTTAACAAGCACTCCAGGGCACACTCAAGCTAGAGCCACTGGTTTAATCCAATGCTGTCACTATACAGAATAGGAGAGTGAGTCCCAGGGAAGGGAGGAGGCCTTGACCCCAGGTCAAGCTTTGCTACCCCTGTCCAGCAGGATTAGATACAGTTGCTGGGCCAGTGATCACTCTGTGTTGCTTTCCAACTCCCTCTTTCCAAATGGGAATTGTTTTTTTCCTTCCTGTACTCCTGCTATTTCTCTGCCAAGGTGAGCACAGTGGCCAGGGGTCCCTGGAACATGAGGAGTTACATAGTGACCAAACTGAGACTTGAGCACATTACCCAGAGTTTCGAGATTGGATCTGAACCCCTTTGGGAAGAGAGTAAATAGATTTTCTGGAGGGGTGAGCATTTAGGGAGGCATATGCATGGGAAGGAGGGGAGTATATGGATGTAGATAGCCAAAGAGGTTGATTGTAGCAAATATACTTGGCTGCTTAGCCAACATCTAGTCTTCCTTCTCTTGGTACCTTCCCTGGTTTTCCATCAGGCAGCCTCACTTGCCCCATGCTGCCTAGATGCTTTGGGGAACCCTGGCTTCACCTGGGGTTCTAGAGGTGTGGCACTTAGCTCAGCTCACATGAAGCAGCAGAGTAGGCAAGTGATCAATTCAGGTCACTATGCCCTAAGTTCCAGGGGGCTTCTGGGAAAGAACTTTCCTTTCTCTTCTGACAGCAACTTTCTTTCTTGCTGCCTGAATGAGGGCAGGAGGAATGTAGCCCCTGGAGTCGCCGGCAGCTATCGTGTGCCCACAAGGGGGAGCCAGCCTCAGGATGAAGCCGATGCTCTGGAAGGCAGAAGAGACCTCAGGAAAGAAAAAGCATCTTTGGTGACATGGTTGAGCAGTTGGTTCAAAGCACTCCTGAAGTCTGCCCAATCACTCGACTTCCATTTCTAGGACTCACTAAGCTGCTTTTATTGTTTAAGCCAGCGTGAAATGGTTTTTCTGTCACTTGCAACTCAATACATCCTAACTGATAAAGAATCTAGCCTTGCTCCTCAGACCTGTGAGTACCTGAGGTCTGCATTAGCCCTCCAGCCTCAGGTCGGAGAACATCTCATTTCTAATGGTGAAGGGCGGGGCCTGTTGAACCCTGTTCAGCCTTGAGTCATGTTCCTTTCTCTGCAGACCAGTTCATTCAAAGAGAAATCTAATACGCCTAAACTGTCTGTACAACATGCTCCAGCAAACATATCTAGTGCAGATCAAATATTGCAATCTTGGGCTCTTCATTCATATCTCAAATGTGGTACTCAAGCTCTTAAATACTCTATTTTTGCATTAGTTGAATTGGATACACATTTTAGAGGCAACAGCCTATCTTAACAACATTAAAAGTTTCTGCATCATATTCAATTCTGATGCAAACTCAAATATGTGCTTTGTGGGTTTCTGTGAAGAAAATAATTGACAATCCAAACTGGAATTCATCTATAGAAAATAGGCAGTGCTAGCTCTTAAGAGCAATTATTGGCACCAAGCTTCTGAATTTTCAAATTCCTTGAAAAGTCCAAGAACATACCAGGAAGTCAAGTTTTGATTTCAAAGGTAATAACTGTAAACAAAAAATTATAAGCCTGTAAGAGGTGATGCTGAGTAGGATGCTGATGGCTCTAGAAACAATCATGAGGGTTCATTCTCTTTCTCAATCCCTAGTTCAATATTAGATCGAAAACTTTATCTACCAAGAGAGTTGGAAATAGAAATGACTCAAGTGCAGGCTTACAGAGAAATACTCCGCCTTCAGGAGCCTCGCCTGGGAGGGGGATCTATAAGGTGGAGTTTGCCTGGACAATGAGCTCAGGCAGAGCAGACGGGGATGTGGCTACGACCATTCCAAGTGAGATTCAGCGCTCAGGACCAAAGCGGGATTGCTGGGACCAAGCGGAGTGAACCTCCTGCTCGCCTCTGCGTAGGTCCCATGCATCTGGAGCACTTTGATCAGTCTAGGAGAGCCATGCCCACCCAGAGGGCCTCCCTCCAATACCCTGTGCTCAGTTCGGGGGCAAGCAGCCAAGACAGGGGCAAAGAATTGGGGATGGGAGGGGAGACTCCGGGGGAACATCAAAGTTGCCTTCAAATCTCTGAGGGGCTCTGAAGTCTTGGGGAGCATATTCGACTAGGATGTTGATCAACCTCAACATTTTGGAATCGGCCTCAAAAATGGGCATGGAAAAGGATTCTAAACTCTAACTGGATGTCAATCTAGCTGTGACAAGTCACAAGCTGATTTCCTGCTGGCAGCAGGGGTTTGGGGGAGTCTGGTAAGTTCCTGAGGCCACGCCATCATTCCAAAAGCCGACTAACATAGTTTTATCAAGGGGTGAGCCCTTGCTTACAATCCTGTCTTCTGCAGTGAGTGGTAACCATGGAGCTTGAAAGAATGGTACTGCCCATCAGCTGCTGAGGGAAAAAACCAGGCAGAACAGATCCACATGATTCTAGATCTATGTGAGTCGAGAGGGAATCGACACGATCACGACCGTTGCCAGAGGCTGCCCTTTTCCACCCCATTCGGCTCCTTTGATCTGTATCAATCTTGAAATACAGCAGTCAACAGAGCAGTAAGGAAAGTCAGGAGACCTTTCTGGGGGACGTTAGGAAGGAATCTTCTTGTGCGATGTAATTATTCTGCTAAAGAAGACACTTCCAAATGAAAAGTTAACAAAGCAAATAAAAGAAACTAACCATATAGCTGTCAAAATGACAAAAACAAACAAATCAAAACAAAATCTACAAAAGATCCCTTCCACAAAAGATGTACAAATCTGCGCTCATGAACTAGTAAAATAAACCTCAATTTTTTTTTTTTTATTTTTAAACCAGTGGTGGGAGCTATTCAAATATAACCAAGTGTTCTTATAAGTTACATTTTGAGCCGACAGGAGAAGAACATATGCTGAACAGCCTTCAAAACATGCTCACTTGGTTCCACGCTAGTCAAGAAGGACTGGCAGAGTTCTCAACACACCGTGTGTAAGCAAAGACCACTCACTGCCCGCGAGATGGACTGAAAGCGACTAGTTCACGTTAGGAACATTCGTGCCACCCCAGAGCGGCATGAATGAATCTTAACAGGGAAAAAAGCAACGGAATGAGTGGCCTGAATTTCTAAGCCAGCTTTTTTCCCTTTGGCTTTTCTAGTATCACGTGCTGCCGTCACTGTGGGATGTGAAATGGCAGCCAGAGGTCTCGTTTCGTCCTTCAAAAACGCATGAAAAGAAAACCACCGCCACCACGACGGAACAACCTGTGCAAACTGCCACTGGAGGTACAAAACTGCGTATTTGTTGGAGGTTGAAGAAATCATACACATTTGGATAGCACACTTGTAGAAGTGTAGGCAAGGACTTGCCCAAGAAGGACAAGAGCCTCAACTGGATCAGAAAAATACAGCACAGTCGAGGGGTGGTGGCCCTACATGCAGATGTGGAGTCCTCCCTTGAATGTGAGTTCATCAGCCACCCGGGCCTTGAAGATTGGAGTTTCTACCAATAATTGCTCTAAAACACTCAAAATAGTCTCAAGAGCTTAGTTCCGCGAAGGCGAGGAGATGCAATTCCTTTATCAGTTCATTCCTCCCTGCATCCGTCCATCCATTCATTCAAAGGGCCCTTCAGCTCACTTTCACAGAGCTAGACAAGACATCTTCCCGTGTCTGAGGAGTTTGATATCAAGCAGGGGCGCAGACAAGACACAAATAACTCTGATTAAAAAGCAGATATCACTAAGCCCTGAAAGGCAGAAACGAAATGTCCTGGGAGCTGGGGTGTGAGTGGGGACTGTACAAGGACCAGGTGTGTCAACTTTCCAAAATTCATTTGGGCAGTGGTCAGAGGCTCCTGGGTTCTACTTTGTGTGCCAGCGTCAAGGCCCTAGGAGCTGGTTCTCGTTGCGGTTGAGCTCCTTAACTGTTTCCAGCACTCTACCCCAGGGGCCAGCACTTGCACCGGAGGGACAGTTTGCACAGAAAGCTAGTCACAGACAGCGAGCCCCGAGCATCGTTCTGTTGGCTCTTGTATTAAGTAGCAAACTGTGAGTCATCCTGGCGTTTCCAGACTTGCAGATGCACCAGAGACCCAATGAAGCAAGTGGGGTTGCTTATCTCATTCAGAAGCAGAGATAATGTCCCTTCCTGTCTACAGGCACTTCTTTGTTTCCCCACTCACATGTTGTCATTTCTCCAAAATGCCCAGAAAAGCAGAGAAATTGTGTTCAATTTACCAGGAAAGTGATTTCTAAGCACTGGCCGTGCCCAGGACCCTATGCCATGCATTTAGCACGCACGCACTTCACCGAGACGCCCAGACAGCCCAGGTGGCCACACAGAATCAGGAATGTCCATGCAGCCAGCGCGGCCACCTTGACATGGTGCCGGAACATCATTTGAAAAGAAAATACTGCTTTTGATTAGGAGAGGATTAGCAAATGTTTTAAGACTTCAGTTTTTTCTTTTTTAATTGTGGTAAAATTGGCCATTTTAACCATTTTAAGTGCACGGCTCCACGGCATTAAGCACATTCACATTGCTGTGCAGCCATCCCCGCCATCCATCTCTGGAACTTTTTCATCTTCCCAAACTGAAACTCTGTCCCCACGAAACATTAACTCCCCATCTCACCAGCCCCAACCCCGGACAGCCACCCTTCTGCTTTCTGTCTCTCTGACTCCAACTACTCTTAGTACCTCACAGAAGTGGAATCGTACACTGTTTGTCCTTCTGTGTCTGGCTTATTTCACTTAGCATAATGTCTTCAAGGTTCATCCGTGTTGTAGCATGGGTCAGAATTCCCTTCCTTTTTAAGGCTGAATAATATTCCATTGTATGGATGGACCACATTTTGTTTATCTACTCATCTCTTGATGGACACTTGGGTTGTTCCTACATTTTGGCTATTGTGAATAGTGCTGCTATGAACACTCGTGAACAGATATGTGTTCGAGACCCTAGTTTACATTCTTTTGGGTATATACTCGGGAGTGGAATTGTTGAGTCATATGGTAATGGTATGTTTAATTTTTGGAGGAGCCACCGTACTGCTCTCCACAGCAGCTGCACCATTTTACGTTCTTACTAACAGTGCACATGGTTTCTTATTTCCTCACGTCCTTGTCAACACTTGTTATTTTCTGTTTTTCTTAATAGTAGCCATCCTAATGAGTATCAAAATTTTGGTTTTTGAGGACATGAAATAGAAAGCCACATTTGAGTGCTTTACCCGTTCACCTTTTCTAGAGCTTATCTTTGAAAGTGCTGCCTGATAGATGGAAAGGGGCGTGGAACTGTTCCCACTTATTCCCACTCAGAGGTACTTGTGGGCCTCCCACACCTTTCAAAGCTTTGCCACGTGGAAATAAGTCATCAGTACTCAAAATGACAAATGAGGAGTCCGCCTTCATCTCCTGGCCCCCGAGTCAGCTGGCTTTGGCAAATTCTCCTCATGTGCCATGCAAACGCCTCACAGCTACGCTCACCTTCTCTGCTCAAGAACGGAGGATGGTCGGACGTGGTAGCACGTTACAGGGACAAAAGCAGCTAGAGCCTGTGCGTTTAGCTTCCAATCCAAAGCTCCCGAAAGCAAAGCAAGAGTTGGAAGAATTTCTGACGCGGTAGGGCGATGCACCTTTCAGGCCTTCAAGGCCACATTTAAGTGAAGCCTAGATGGCAATTTCCCGAAGTGCCCACTTCCCTTTTTCCCGTGCAGTGAGCTCCAATAACCAAATCAAGGTCTATGGGTTCTGTGCGATTCCAAGATGCACATCTTCTAATCTAACATGAAACTTGGTTAACACCGGCAGAAGGCCCAAAGTGCGGGAGACACGGAGAAACGCCGCCCTGTACTCTGCTCTTTCTTAGCAGCTGTTACCCCATCGGGCGTCAGGAGCCAGGGACGGCTCTGCCAGGGGTGCTCTGTGGGCTCTCAGGATGGCCACAGATGTGGGTCTCTTCAGACCTGGAAGTTGCTTTTAGTTTTCAACAATCTCACTGTCTTTGATGGGGGCAACTAAACTGGTAAGATGTCATCTAACAACCACAAAACACCATAAAACAAAGCGGCATTTGGCAGGGTGAGCAAAATTAACGAGATCAAAGAAAAACCCAAACTTTTTGGTTGCTTTAACTGTAAGCAGTGTTCTACCCTCCGCTGTTCCCTTCAAGCTCCCAGGTGGACAGGCCAGAGCACACACGGTTGCTTCATGCAGCAGGCCCAGGTTATGGGACTGTCAACCCCTAAGGGACAGAAGAGGCTCAAAGTACAAATGGACTCCGAAGAGGTTTCCGTAAATCTGTGCTATGGGGCCATTAACGGATCGGAGAGGGGGAAGCGGGGGCGGGAGCAGGAAGGACGGGAGGGTGCAGTCAGCCCGCTCAGTCTGCATCCCTGGCTCGCCGGGATGGGCCACATCTCTGACCCACATAGCGGCTCTGGCACCATGCACTCCTGCACTCAGTGGCAGTGCTGGCTGCAGGAAATAGGGCCAAAGCTGAAGGGATCAAGGCCACTGTGACCTTCCATCCGCCCTAGACATTTTTTATGTTTTGCTAACTTTTCACCTCCGGTCATAACAGTAGCGGAGCAATTCACTTTCAAATCACTTGGCCGTCCAGACCTGGACTGCCTCTCCACGTGATGGTCTGCAGCTCGGGTCTGTGCATATTCACCAGGAAGCACAGTTGAAAGGAGCGCAACATAATGATTTATTTCTGTCCTCGTCTGCTCTTTGAAAACTGAAATGAGATTCCTTTCCTTGCTTTACAGTGACGAATAAGCAGCTTGTTTCAATGAACTCAGTATAGAATAATTTATATACTTTGGTTTTAAAAAGTCTCATTTTGGGCACCCCAACTTCAGCAAATTTCATTGTTTCTCTTCAGGTATGTTAAGACAAAACAAAGAAAAAACCAAAACTTGACAAAAGGTTTCTTTTTTTTTGAGGAAAATTAGCTCTAACTGTTGCCAATCCTCTTCTTTTTGCTGAGGAAGACTGGCCCTGAGCTAACATCCGTGCCCATCTTCCTCTACTTTATATGTGGGACATCTGCCGCAGCATGGCTTTTGCCAAGTGGTGCGATGTCCACACCCGGGATCCGAACCAGTGAAACCTGGGCCACTGAGAAGCAGAACGTGCGCTCTTAACCGCTGTGCCACCAGGCCGGCCCCAAGAGCTTCCTGAAAAAGGTTGCCTTTTCAGCTTTCCTAAATCAATTATTAAGCAATTAAACAATTGGATCTACTGATCTCTACTATTGTGGTGTCTGTAGTTCGGGCTTTGCGCATCCTGGGAAATGTGGGTGTTGACCTCGCTGAGTGATGGATCGTTGCTCCAGGGACAAGAAGTGACACTGCCTGAGCGTCATCTCACTCACTCTTCAACTTCTGACGGAATAAAGGCTGGCATTTGACAAGCAGCTCATTTTAAATTTCCGCTTTTTGAAAAAGGAACATAGCTTTGAGGTGGAGGATCATTAATGGTTCTCAGAAACCAAAAAAGAAACTGAAAAAAATCTGATTCTTCGTAACATTAGTACCAAGTTCTGAGTCTGCATTTCCCAAATTCGATAGCCTATGGAGTTTCGTTTCCTGGCAATGCACAGCGGTTAAAACAAAACTTGTTCAACACTGAGATACGGGGCCCTAAATTTTCAAAATGTATGTTACACTGTGTCTAAATATATTTCCTCCCAAAGCAGCTAAAAAACGTTTCCCCAAACTAAATAGCTCTTTGTGGCCCAATTTAGAAAGCAGGGAAAATTAAGCTTGTATGTGCAATCATGCTTAGATACAAAATAAAGATACTTATTCAGGAAAATATTGTCATGTCTGGCAGAGAAGATGCTAGCAGGGTAAGGCCCAGCTCTGACCACGGGCTCTTGGAAACCTGACTCACCCCCGCCCCATCCTTCCAGAGCTTTCCCCAGAGGTCTGTGCTCTTGCATTTCAGCAGGACTAACTTTCGAAACGAAATCTGTGATGCTCCACGCTGGAACTAGTAAAAGACAAGCACAAAGAAACTTTTCTCATAACACGGGGAGCAGTCACTCTCCCCCAACCCTTACCCGCAAAACAAGAGGAGAGTTAAGGGAAGCCAGTGAAAGGACTTGCAAGGCCAAGGTCACAGGCCCTTCCTTGACAATATGTGGTGCTTCTGATTCCATCTCGCCTGATCCTCTTTCTCCAGTGGAAAATGGAGCTGATGTAACTTTGACAAGAATAGAGAATTCTCTTGGTCTAACTAACTTGGTTTTATCATTTTTGTTTTCAATGGGAGGTCATGATGTGAATGTAAGGATTTTAATTTGCAGTGCTAATTGAGACAGCCGTAATTAAAGGCTCTGCTCTACCGAGCAGGCGAGTCCAGCCTTGGAAATTCAGATCCGAAAGAATCTTGAGTCTCTGTGAGGGTTCTCTGCGGAGGCTTTGGGGTGGGAGGCATCCCTGAAGGATCGGCGAGGGTGCTCTGGACGCTAGGGCATCCCCCTGGGGCCTGGTTGGAGCTAGCCTCCGAAAAACAACGCAGACGAGAAACACCAGTGCCCCAGTCCCAGTGACTGAACCGAACCAGCGATCCTGGCAGCACTGTGGCTGGGCGGGTCGGCAAGGCTGGCCCTCCCTCTCTCTCCTATTCGCCCTCTTTGCCTATCAGCCTATCAGTAGCATGCCCTCTGTCTGGATCTAGAAACTGCAGGCAGCGCTCAGCCTGCTGCAAGCAGCAGGGTCGGGGCCAAGCTGACTGTGGGCAGAATTGGGCTGCCCCTTATCCCCTCCTCTCTGCTCACTTAAAGTCATCCTGGGGTCCGTTTGTTACTCAGCATCCACGCAGGGCTGAGGCAGCCCCCACAGGGCTCCTAGGACTTCTGCCGTCCGTGTTTGGAGGGAGCAGCAGCCAACATTCTGCCCTCCCTACTGGTCAGGGACGCTCAGGAAGCTGTGGCCTGGCTTAGCTGCTTTGCTCCTTTCTGGGGTCACCAACCTGTATCTGCCGCTTGGCTTCTCCTCAGCCACCTGGCAAATGTCCTCCCTGACGCCCCCTCCACCCAGAGAGCACTCCCCTGCCCCTCCTCTGCACGTTACCACCCAGCTCTGGGAGCTGGAGAGGACCCGGGCACTGAGGCAGTCCAAACCCACTCCACTGGGTTACCGGTATTCTAAGGTTCAGGAACTTTCTTGAAATAGCGGCAGCCAACATTGATGGAGCATTATTGTTTATCGTGTACCAGGCCCTGTGCCAAGCGTTTTCACCTCATCTCAATTAATCCTCCCAGCAAGCTAATTAGATAGATGGAGAGGCTGAGGCCTGGAGAGGGTAAACAGCTTGGCAAATGAAAAAGTGAGAGCCAGGACTTGGACGCAAGTGATCCAAAGCCTGGGCTCTCTTGAACCTGGTCTCAAGCCCAGCCCCAGGGCCCACACCCTGCCAAGGTCCTGGTGTCCTCTGCCCTGTGCCGTCTCCGTTCAGGCCCTGGCTGCTGGGAGTGCTACACTTCGGAGGGCTCAGTTTGCCAGGAACAAGAGGGACCCACAGGTGAGGGCAGCAAGAGGGCTTCCCCAAGGCCCCACTTCAGACGGAGCTGCCCAGATCCTCATCACAGGCCCAGATCCCCGTCACAGGCCCAGATCCCCGTCACAGGCCCAGATCCCCGTCACAGGCCCAGATCCCCGTCACAGGCCCAGATCCCCGTCACAGGCCCAGATCCCCGTCACAGGCCCAGATCC
>NC_060276.1:4529390-4546683 GCF_021613505.1 Equus quagga
CAGATCCCCCTCACAAGCCCAGATCCCCGTCACAGGCCAAGATCCTCGAGGAGGCAGGAGGGCAAGCTGTCGATTCGCCCACCATCTCCACAATCACTGAGAGTTCACTGCTGCCTAAGCTGAGGAGATGCCAGGCTTATTGGTAAAGGCAGAAAGTGGGGCAAACCCAGGAGGGGCCTAGCCCAGCCTTCCCCAAGGCGGGCTTGAGTCCCCTAGTCGGCCCTCTCCAAATCTGTCCAAACAGTATCGTGCGCCTCTTTGGTCTGTCTCTCCATAGCTGCCCCCTTGCCCCTGTGCTGGGCCTGCTTCGAAGATCAGATTGCAGGCGTTTTTCTTCTTATTCCAACTGGCCAGCCTCCACATCCCTCCTCCCCCTGATGCTGCACTCCCAGCTCTGCAAAGGCTCCTCTAAGGGCGCCGCCTCCTGCTACCCCAACTCCTCTAGAGCGCAACTGCCATCTCCCTGAGGGACCCGTCGTCACCTTTGAGTAAATGTAAGCTCCAGCCGCCAGGGGCCGATGGTAAACTTGAAGTCCTAAGGGTCCTAATGCTGATTTCTGCACCGCCCTAAGCCATCTCCAGTAGTCTTCAGGGAGAAGGGGCTTTAAATTACGGAAACAAAATTTATTTTGCCTCACGTTGATTAAAGACACACAGTTGTCACCCAGCCTTGGGAGTAGGGTGGGGAATACAGTGAGGAGATTTGGAGTCACTAAAATCCACCACACCAGGGCTGGGGGAGTCTTGACTCCAAAAAGAGTCCCTCCCTTGATCATTTCAGGTCCACACCCCTTACCTATAATTTCAAATCAAAAAGCTCGCGAGAAGGAGGGCTGGAGCTGTGGATGTGCCCGGCTTGGAGGCCTGCTCAGTGCATTTTGAAAGTCTATTTTATCTTTGTAAATTTGGTGTCAAAATTTATTAAGGGGGAAATTTTGACCTGGAGTTAGTTAAATATTCATATTTCTCAGCAAAAATAATGAAATGCTGCTCCAGACTCCACCACAGGGTTGTGTGATATTTGGTATATGCAGGATATTGCTTTTCTAAAGCCCCAAATGCTCTGAATTTGGAAACACATCTGACCCCTAGGGATTCAGATCCCAGATGGGAGCCTGCACCAGCCCTGACTGAGCACGCTGTGTGTGCTGGCAGGCTTCTGAGCAATTTCGATTGAGCGTCTCCTTGTCTTCCAATGCCCTAAGAGATGGGGACGATCCCTTTGCCCAGGTGCAGCTGAGGCTTAGAGGGGTTAAGTAACATTGCTCCCATAACACGACCCAGTCAGTGTTGGTGCCTGGACTGGAACCCCAGCTCTGTCTGCCTCTAGTTCCCTTGCTTAAACTGCCACGCCGAACCGCTGCCCTGACGCCAGATGGCACTTGCCTTCTACCTTCACTGCGAGCAAATGGCCCACCGCAACTGGATGGTTCCCTTAACCGGTAGAGTGAAATTCCCCAAGCTGAGAAATACTAGTCTGTGAGTAAGTATGAACTCCTATAGACAGCTGGGTTTGGCATTGCTGCTTACTCAAAAGTTGGTTCCTCATCTTACATTTAGAAACTACTCCTTAAAAAAACTAAGATCTGGATTAAAATGAATGCCCAGTCTTTCTATGGTCACCACTACCATCCATGGACGGGCAACGAGCTCATCAATGACACACAGGAGATACTGAGTGTTTTCTGAGGCTCAGCTTGGCCATCTATAAAACTTGCCAAGTTCACCTTCTTGGAAGCAAGGAGCATGCACTTCTTCAACACTGGGGCTGCTGTCTGTCCTTCCGCCGGTGACCCAGCTATTGCCTCAAACACTCGCCTCTTCCCTTCTTTTCTCTCCTCTGGAAGAGTGACCAGGGCTGAGTTCTTAGGCCTTCAGGGGAATGGGGAAAGGCCATGAGAAGGAGGGCTGGAGTTGTGGATGTGCCCGGCTTGGAGGCCTGCTCAGTGCATTTTGGCTAGAATGCCACGGACAGAATAGCGTGCTGGGGAGAGGGCTGGAGCAAGACTGAGAGAGCTCCAGAAAGAAGAGAGGGGAAATCCCAGCCAGCCAGGCAAAACGGCTGTTTTCTCTTTTTCACCAGGCCTGGAGGTGTTGAGGCAGGGCAGAGCCAAGAACAGGAAGAGCCCACAGGCTAGTAGGCCCCACGACTCCTGTCAATCTCATGGCGCGAATGGGGTCTGGAGGGAGCACTGCTCATACTCTGTCCTGACACAGCGCCAGTTCTGAAAGCTACATCTTAGCTCCCAGAAACAGATGTGGAGGCCCAGCCAGGGCCAGGAGTGAGAGTCACAGTGAGAGCAAAGCGTCGATGGCAGGCCAGGCGCTGTTCGAAGTGCTGTAGATGTGTTAACGCATTTAACCCTCCAACAATCCGCCCCCCTCCCCCATTTTGTAGAAGAGGCAATAGTTAGGAGGTTAGGGCAGGAATGGAAGGTTCTGGAGGCAGTGCCCCATGCGTGTGGTTACAAGTGTGGGCTCTGTAGCCCCACTCCCTGCTCTGGGCCTGATTTGCTGTGTGGCTGTGGGCAACTCTGGCGACTTCTCTCTGCCTCAGTCTTCTCAGCTTTAAAGGGAATGATAACAGCCTCTACCTCTGAGGATTAACATGAGGAAAGGCAAGTGAAGTACTGAGTTGCATGCCTGGCCCATGGGCACTGGCCAGCACTGGCTGGGAAGGCAGCCCTTGGTAGCAATAGCATCGCATCTGGGGAGCCCAGCCTCTGGGCTCTGCTGGTGGTGGTCACCTGAGCGCTTCCTAGCCTCAGGGAGCTGGGCCACTTGGTCCTTCTCCTGAACACTTTCTCCAACTCTACCTAGGTAATCGGTTGGCTATGATTTTCACGACCCCAATCATTTAAGAATTCTCCCTCTGAGCCAGCTGATCTGGCTCTGAGATGACGCAGTCAGGCTACAGATGTAGCCCATTGAAGAAAACAGAACAAAACAAAAAGGCTCACAATGTTGGATGGTGACACGTCTCCAGGCTGAGGATCTTGCCTGCTAGGGTAAGAGTTGCAGTGCTGATGCTGGCGCTCCCCTGAGCCAGCCGCAGAAGTCCACGAAAACAGATGGCAACAGGCCTATAACAAAACCAAACCAAAGTGCTCCTGAACTGCGGACAAAGGCCTGCTGCTCGCCCTGGCCACCCCTGCGGGAGCTCTGCTTGCTGTGGGCATCCATCAAAGGACCAATTCCCTGGTGCGGAGCACTCTGCTTGGTTACGCCTCATGAGATCTAGATGAAAAAGACACAGTCCCTATCCTCCAGGGCTGCCATGGTCACGCTCATCCAGGGCCCTCAGAAAAGAGGTCAGCCCCAACAGTGCCTCCTCTGGGCCAGGTCCCCAGCTGGTTTCCAGCCATCTCCTTGGCTGCTCTACAGAAGAGGGAGGCAGAGTGGGAGATGGAAGCACCCAGGACAGTCAGGGAAAAGCTTCCTGGAGGAGACGGTGCCTGAGCCTCAGAAGCTATAAGAGTGGGACAGGAGAGGAAAGGTGACAAGGAAAGGCTGGGCACAGGGAATGGCAGGAGTCAAAGCCGAGAATGCAGAGAAGGCCAGAAACTGCAAGCACTTCGGAGTTCTAGAAATGAAGTGCCTGATGGACCCTGAGTCTAAGGAGGCAGATGGAGCCAGGTTATGGGCCTCCAGAAACTTCTGAGCAAGTGTGAAATGTGATCAGGTCTCTGCTATAGCAAGGTAATGCTTAGAGTAATAGATGGTTTATGGGGGGAAAACCGTTTTAAGAGTCAATAGTATGAGTTTGGACAAAGAATCAAGAAGGCCTGAACTTGGGCAGGGATGAGAGTAATGGAAAGGAGGGTCCTTGATAGACAGTATTCTGGGTAGGCAGACATCTGACATGGCCCCCGGGGATTCCTGTCTCTGGTATTCACACCTTCACGCAATCCCCTCCTGGCAGTCACATCTTTATGCTTGTGTCTAATGAACAGAATACAGTGAAAATGATGGGATGTCACTTTCAAGACTAGGTTATAAAGACTGTGACTTCTGACTTGCTGGCATAGCCCCTGCCTCTTTTGCTGGCATATTTTGTCTTGCTCACTCGGATAAAGCTGGCTGCCATGTTGCAAGATGCTCTATGAAGAGGCCCATACGGCCAGAAGGCCTCTGGCCAACAGCTCATGAGGAACTGCGGCTTCAGTCCAACAACCTGCAAGGAACTGCTTTCTGCCAACAACCAGGAGAGTGAACTTGGAAGCAGCTCCTTCCCAGTTGAGCCTTGAGATGACTGCAGACTTATGAGAGATGAAGAGCCAGAAGACCCAGCTCAGCTGTGCCAGGATTTCTGACCCCCAGAGACCGTGAGGTAATACAGGTGTGTGTTCTGGGGTAATTCGTTACGTGGCAGTAGAGAACTAATATAGGCAGGGCTCAGGACAACGGAGAGTGGGGCCTGCGAGAGACACCACTCGGAGAGTCAGCGGAATCCAGTGATTGATGAGACTGTAGGAGATGCCACAGAGGGAAAAGACACGGTAATTCTGAGAAGAGCGCAGCCTCTGGAGCAAGACTGCCTGGCTTCAAGCTCCTGCTCTGCCCCTGGCTAACTGTGTGACTCTGGGCAAGTCATTTCAACTCTCTGAGCCTCAGGTTGTTCGTTTGTAAAATGGAGATGGTAAGCGTTAACTACTTTACAAGTATCTGTCCTTTGCATTTAGAACCTGCCTCCGCATCCAGCACAGTGGTGAATGGCACACTGGAACTGCTCAGCAGAAGTTTGCTGTGGCATTTCTAGAAGGCTCAGTGTGCAGCCCTATGCCAGCAGGGCCAAGACTGAAATGCTTCAGTGCAATTCCTTGCATCCCCCGAGCCTTCGCTAGTCCTGAGTGAGGGACAACAGCCCAGTGCAGGGGAGGCGGTCCTGTGCCACTCTGCCTTGTCCCCCCGGCAGCACCTGGCGGGTGCAGTTTCCCTAGGGAAGTTCAGTGACCGACGTGGACACTGCAACCATAACCTCAGTCTCATTAGTACGCTGCTTTGACCACACAGAATTAGCTGGCTTAAATAGACTTTTCCAGAGTCAAGCCCAGTCTCAGAGAGGACTCCAGCCTGGATTTGCCTCCAAAGCCGGGTATCAATAGCACGAGGCACGGTTCTTATATCCGAAACAAAGGAAACCACCAGTTATGAGACTGTCTTACCTGTCTGGGCAGAGAAGGCATGGAGTCCGAGGCTCCTGATCGCGGAAAGCGCTGGGGCTGCTGCATCATCTGCTGCAGGAGGAACGCAGAGTGGTCGGGCTGCTGCGGCGGCAGCTGCAAGCTGGCGGTGGCGGTGGAGGAGGCAGTGGCAGAAGAGGCCTGTGCTGGCGTCGGCTGCTGCAGGTAGTGGAGCAGGGAAGGCTGCCTAGAGGTGGCAGGCATGGAGGGCAGTTTCTGGGGGCCAGGCTCAGCAATGAAATGTGACAAAGGCTTGGTGTTGCCAAAACTAAATGGCTCCGGGGCTCCCGGGCTGGGGCTGGCCAGCCCCTGCTGCATGATCATGCTCAGAGTTTTGGGTGAGTTGGTGACCATGGGCTTGAAGACGGCATTTGCTTGCTGCTGCTGCTGCTGCTGCTGCTGCTGCTGCTGCTGCTGCTGGCTGAGTGGGTTACTGGCGGGCGTGAGGCTCCGGAGCAGGGAGCACTGTGGCGTGAAGGACTGCTGCGGCAAGCCTGGGCTGGACAGCTTCTCCGGGCGGTAAGGGGGGGACGGCCCAGGGTTGCTGGTGGGCAGAGCAGACATCAGGTGTCCTTGAGGATTTTTAATGGTAGAGGACACCAGGTTGGCAAGAATGGAGTTCTGCGGGCTGAACTGTGGCTGCTGACTGAGAGCTGGGCTGGGGAGCTTCTCGGGAGCATAGGGCATGGCGGGCCCAAGGGCAGCACTGCTGCCAGACACCATGCTCGAGAGTAAGGCATTGGGAGAGCCTTGGAGAGTGCTCCCTGGCAGGTTGCTGGACGACATGCAGGATACCATGAGGCTCTGAGGGCTGAATGGTGGTGGCGGGTGTGGCGATGGCACTGGGCGGTAAGGTGGGGAGAGGCCTGTAGGAGGCAGGCCAGACCAACTGGGAGTGGGCCCTGGCTGCTTTGTAGCAGATCCCTGCTTGCTGGCCGCCAACACCTTCAGCTGGTGGGCATGATGCCACTGAGGCACCGGAAGTGGGGGCAAAGCGACAGGGAGCATCGCCTGGACCTGGTTCTTGGCCTGTGCTGTGGAAGAACTAGGTGAGACGAGCTGCTTACTGGTGGAGGGAATCGCATAGCTGACCCCTGCAGAGGAGGGCGGGATTTGAAGTGACACGCCAGGGACCTGGCTGCAACTGGAAGCAAACTCTTTGCCGGAAGCAAGGCTCTCCAAGTGCGGCATCTGAGCCGAAGGCTTGGGAGCTGTGCCGAGGCCCGCCTGAGGGTGATCCAAGACCAGCGGTTCTTCCGGCTTGCTCCCCAGTATCTTCTCAAGATCGAGCTCACTCGGAGAAGGTTCCTGAATCTTTGTTAGCTCCTCCAGCAGATCTTGAAGTTCCTGGTCCACAGCTGGCATGCTGTTGGTTTTGTCATAGTAAGGGACAGTGGGCCCTTTTAGCCCCAATTCTGCATTCGGTGGTACCACAAACGGTGTGCCCATCACGTTGCCGTTCACGGGATTATTCTCGAGTAGTAACGGATGGCCAGCTACTCCCATAGCTGCAGGGCTAGGGTTCACTGGTAACGGAGCGACCTGCAGCTCTGCACACGGTGTGCTGGGGTGGGCACCAGGGCCCATAGAAAGGGTGACGTCCTCAAGGCAAGGCCTCTTGATTTTATTAGGGTAACCCCCGTCAGCCATGCCTGGAAACTGGAAGTTGTCTCCTTCCTGTCTCCTCTTAAGGGTTCCCTGTGGCTGAAGGGGGATTGGGGGGGGGGGGGGGCGGAGAGAGAGAGGAAATTTTATAAAGACTCTGAACATTAGAGCTAATGAACAGAAAACTTGCAAGATCAACCAATCTCTCAATTTCAAGATTTAAAGTTGTCAAAACTATACAATACAGCCTATTTTTAGAACCATAATGCTTGTTTCTTTGTTGCAGCATTTCATTTAAATGGTCTTATTACACTTCAAATAAGGCATTAGGCTGTCTGCATACTAAACATGACAGAAAGGATGTGCTCTGCCCGCTTAAAGGAGAGTTCAGTGAAGCTACACAGAAGCCACTAAATGCACTGTGCTGCCAAAGGTAGGCATTTGAGAACAAACTAGAAGTAGCTAAGATATTTTCAATTCTGAACTATCTACAGATACCCCAATTTTTAAAAAGAAAAAGCGTAGCACAGGCATTGAACTTTTAGGTCGCCTGTCCTGGTTCGATGCCTCAGGCTGCGGTGATGAGCCTTCAGAGGCACGGGGGAGGCCTGGCTGTGTCCTGGTGGGCAGCTGGCTGAGCTGCACTCCTTACAGGGGAACGCCAGTTGCAGAACAGTCATCGTAGCATGGCTCCACTTACTCTGACACGCTCGAGCACACATAAGTCACTTGGAAGAACAAATATACAACCGTTTGGAGTAGTCATCTCATGGGATGACTGGCAAGCCCCTTTCTGTTCTCAACATTTTTGTGTTGCTTGTTTGTTTTTAATGAGAATGACTTATAATCTTATAAAATAAGAAACGCGCCTCTGCAGATGCATCCTCAGGTTGGGGAGATAGGAAACAACAGGAAAAGGCCCCAGTCTGTGATCTGCACCTTGGGGGAGCTGTCCACCACTTATAAAAGCAAAGCCTTTGGGGACAAGGCAAAGAAGTTAGTAACACGGTATTTCCTACTCTTTCAAGGCTTCACACAGTCCTCCATGGCTGTCATGTTAATGACCATGACCTACAAGTAAAGGAGAAAGGCACTGGAGTGAAGGAATGTGTGTGGGAAGAGAGGGCTTGGAAATCAGCTAAACGCCAACAGTCTAAGAGATGCGTTTCTCTCCAGGTGCTTTCTCAGGTGAGAACCCCCTTTTTAGCTTTGGAAGTAGTACTGAGACATTCAGTGCTGGTCCTCTGATGTCCTCTCACATTTGGCCCACTGGGGTTTCAGCGCACGTGTGGAGGCCGCCTGCTAGCACAACGGTGCTCAGGACTCTTGCGGCAGAGTGAACATCAAAAGAGGTCCCCCGGGGCCACACAGCCTAGGCCTTGTTGCACATCAGAATCACTTAGAAACAGCCGGATTCCCAGGCTCTCCCACCACAAATGGATTGCTTCAGTCTCATCTAGGGTGGGGCCCGGGCGGCCGAGTGTTTTCAAAGCTCCCTGGCTGATTCTAAATGGACAGCCAGCTTGAGAAGCACTGGCCCAGAGCCTGGGCGGAGGCAGTGTGGCATAGGGCCCTGGTCCCCAGGTGGACACAACTAGGTCTTGGCCTTGCCACTTAACCTCTCTGAGCCCCAGTTTCTTCATGTGTAAAATGAGTCTAATTTTAGATGTCATCTCATGATGCTGCTCTGACTCGTAAGTGAAATGGGGCAGATCCTGCGGCACCTGGTAGGTCCTCACTAACTGGTAACTGGCATTACAAAGGGCGGGTCCTGAAGGGTCCTGGGAGTCCAATCCTGTCCTATGAAACACGGGGAGCCTGAGACCCACGCAGGAGGCAGGGCTTGCCCAGGCTGGCTCAGCTGGAGGGCCCCAGGGCCCAGGCAGCTGCAGGGCTCCTCCACCGCCACTCCGCTGCCTCCCACCCACTGCCTTCACCCAGCCTGGTTGCAGGACACGGTCTCGTCTCCGCACAAGGGGCTCCACTACTCTGAGAGAGGGGACTTGCCTACTTCTTTGCCTTTTCTTTTGAGATGTCTATGACCTGATCAAGGGCACTCTGAGGGACAACTCTGCCACCAAATTCATCTGAGGGCTGAATACCACGGGGCAGGCATGGTGGGCTGGGGAAGGGTCGAGCAGGCACAAGAGGAGGCCTATCCTGTCATGCGTGCCCACTCTCCCACCCAGGAGTACTGCCTGGATTTGGCCGACAGCAGGTGCTCCAGAATCAGCAGCTAAATGAATCAGCGGACAAGGGAACACAAATGACCCAGCACACTGGGACCTCTGCCACCTACTCTCCTGGCCATTCCCTCAATTATGGGGCAGCCCACAAACAAGTCATTGGGTCCCCTACTGAAATTTGGTCTCTTCTATATCCTCCCAGAGTTCAAAGAAGTCCAGCATATTGAAAACAGAAACATGGGAAATGGATTGATAGGAATGACTGGGTGTGGGGTTTATGTAGGATCCCCTGCAGGGAATCCGAGCTGGCAATGGTTGGGCCCAATGTGTTGTCCGCGATGTCTTGGACTGCAAGGCAATGATAGTGAAGTCTGTGCGGCACCAGGCGGGGGATGGATGTGGTTGGGGGATGGGAAGCCAGGGAGGGCAGGGCCTGAGAGCTGCAGGGGCCTGGAATCCCTGGCTGATTCTGTGGGCTCTCCCTTTCATTTAATTGTTGGTCTGCCATTAACCTGTTGGGACTAAGGCGGTGGGAGGAGGGGAAGGCGCAGTGTGACCAGAGGCAAAGGAGAGGAGTCTCCAGCTCTCCGAAACGAGAACGTGGGTGCACACAACTTCTCAGGCCCCCGTCAAGCGCACCCATGACATGTTCCCCACTCAATTCCAATTCTGGAATCCACCGGCTCCTCAGTAACAACGCGGATCCCAGGACACCCCTGTGGGAGGTTGATGACCGTCCCACTGTTGGTGGATCTGACTTACTGGAGCGGGTGACACCCTTGCTGTGCTAAGTCTACAGCTGGACGCGGCTGGTGCTCGCCTTACTGAATGCTCTGGAAGATGCCTAATCAGGGGGCAGGCTCGCCCTGCTGCCCCTGCGGGTGCAGCGTGTCGGGGGCGGGGTGCTGGTACAGGCTGCAATTTCAGCAGAGGGGCAGGTGGGAGCATCTTCTGAGCTTTCGTTTTTCAAGGGACTTCAAGGAGACTCCACTCTCTTAGAAGGCCGCAGCACCGCCTTTGGGATTTTACTATGAGAGCTTTCAATAGTTAGCCCAAAGCACCCTGGCTAAACGGCCAGAACTCCAGCCAAGCCTAACCAAGGCCGCGGGAAGGCGGCTGTGTTTACAGGAAGCGCTCAGCCTCACCCTAACAGCATCTGCTTTCACCAGGCAGCAGTGAGGTGGAGGGATCTATTATTCAGTTAATTTTGCCCCTAGATACAGGCCCGCCTCAGTGCTTCCTCTTGCCCAGTCCCATAATTTGTTACTCATCTCAATTTCGAGAGGATGGCTGGGCTTTCCCCCATGCCCAGTGCCACACTGGTGCCTTCACCAGGTCACCTGGGCCAGTGGGCGCTGCTGCTGAGGTCTGCCTGCCTGGGCTAGATGCTGCTGACTGAATCCCACGACCACCATTTCAGACCAAGTGCAGCAGACAGCTTGCTACTCCAGAGTGATTTTCTCTGTCAATGTTGGGGGTGGCAGGCCACCCACCGAACTTCCAGACCCTTCTAAACCAACTTTCCAGCTTCCCGCATGTGCCATTTCCCAGTCTCTGCTGACTCTGTGACAGCAAGCTATTGGTCCCAGCTACCAGCCAGCCCCTACTTCCTCTAGGCCGTGTATTGCACATGATCCTGTCCACTCACTGAGGTTTTTCTTTTTTTATCATAAGTGAATCAGTAGACACTGGCAGGATTTCTAGAGAACACATCCCAACCTTTTTTTTTTTTTTTACAGAAAACAGAATGGGATGTGATTTGCTTGTGGTCACACAGCTAGTTAGGGGATGATGACAACACTAGACCCCAGGCATCCCAATTCCCAGCCTGAGCCCTCACGGGTCTGGCCTTTGGTGGTGGTGATGCGGAGGAGTGGATGGGAGAGGAAGTGAGGGGCAGTCTCCTGGAGTCTGAGAAAGGACTGACTTTAGCTCCATCCTCAAATGCCTGCAGAGTCCCATGTCATAATGAGGCGACAGAGCCACCAATGGGATCCCCACGACCTCATAAACATTCATTCACACGCATTGCAAAGCATGTGAAGGCCTCCCCATCCCCCAAATAATGAGAAAACAAAGGCCACCCTTCCGACAGGGGCCAAGCTCAGCTCTGAAGTCAACATTATTTCTGGTTCCGTCTGAACAATGACATATGGCAATTCTTCCCTTTCTACATTTTTTAGTGCAGAATGGCAAGAAGGGGAAAGATTTCTTGGAAAAGGTCTAGATTATAAGAGCGCAGTCCAGGCCCATAAAATGGGCGTAAGGAGAATAAAGAATATACCTTGCAAATATATTGCTCTTTCCAAAGAGGCCTGGCCGGCTGCTATGGACACTTCATTTTGGACACTCTAGCTGGAGGTTTACCACAGACACCAAGGAAAGGCCAGCAAAAATATGCGCAGTTCCTACCGGACAAGAACGTGGGGGGCTGAAGGTATCCAGGAAAGATCAGCTCACGGAGCCTCATTTTCCCTCCAGCGGACACTGGGCCCTGGGAAAAACTGTGAGAAGGGTGGAAATCGCCCAGGGCTTATCTAGTCTCTCCTCTCTCCCTCACTAGTGCCTCCTCCAGTGCAGCTCACGCCAGCCCGCCTGCTGCTTCCCTTCGTCTCTCACAAGAACACCCGTACTCCAGCAACGACTTCCTTCAATACTGTTACAGGTTCCCCCTATGAGTTTCCAAGAACCTGATGCTAGCCAACTAGACTGGCTTTCAAGCGTTCTGAGATAAGAGTGGTCCCCAGTAGACTTGCTCAGAAGAAAAGAAAGCAGACATGGTGGGGCATGGTGGAGGTAGCCCCAGAACAGATAGGACAATGATGCTACAGGACTGGGTTTGCAGGAAGGGAGGGAGGGACGGAGGGAGGGAGAGAGAAAGAGAATATACGTGGATATATACATGGGCTCAGATGTGCACCAGTATAAATGCCTATATTTGGGCATATGTGTCAATTGCATGTTTGCTTTTTAGATGAATGTCCCCACAAACTGAAACTGACCTTTCTGTAGAACAAACAGTATTTTCAGCATTTGTGGTATTGCAAGACCTGAGGCTCTGGAGAAGCCCAGGGTAGCTGGGAATGGCCGGGAACCCTGAGTGCTCATCGGCTTCCAGAGGAGTCCGTTCGTCTCAAGAACGAATCTCTGCTAATAGGCGGTTTGGAGCAAGAATTTCAACTTACAAATAAGGGATATATTGGTGCCCCTGGCTTGCCCTGAGCCTGCAAACTGCATACTCAGCACCCAACGCAGGCTGAGGTGGAGGAAAGAGCCCTGAAGTGGGCATCAAAAGACTTACATTTAATTCCTAGCTTCTCCATTTGCTGTGTGACTGTTGGCAAGTCACTCCCCTTCTCTGAGCCTCAATTTCTTCTTCTGTAAAGCGGGTACTTGGCCTGCCCTGTGCGCCTCTCAGCATTGTTGAGGCGTGCACATTGGGAGAAGTAATTGCTATTGATGTCATTCTCCAGGCCTAGGGTCCCCAAGCTGTCCCACTGCCCTCCAGTATGGGCCTTGACTAGCTCTCTGACAAATAAGGACACATTCATGAAGCTTGGGGCGTAAAGTGGGAGCGGAGGGAGGTGAGCAGCCTAGTCCTGATGGCACTGACCTACCAGCCGGCAGTGCTGCCTTTAAAATTCCACCTTCTGCTGCTCACCACCGCCCACCACTCTGGGTTCCGTCACGCTGTCTGTGGCACTCAGCCATTTCCACCTGAGGGCTTGTGGCTTCCACAAGCTTCAACCAGAGCTACTCTGAGCAGCAGCCCCAACAAATGCAGAAACGAGCAGACCTGGGTGGGGGTTTTTAGAACTGCATTCTCCCTTTCTATAGACATACCAGTTGGAAGAAATGGCAACTCTAAGAATGGCCCCAAACCTATAAATGCACATGGATTTAATGAACTCATAATTCCTATTGTACCATCCCCTGAGAAAACTCGAAGTATTCTGTCATTAAACAGTGTTTCTTGAGCACTAGCCTTATACTCCTAGGCTTTCAGAACTGTCAGGTCCTTAGAGACAAGCTGGCCCCAGCCACTCATGTTAGGGCTGGTGAGGCCTAGACCCCGGAAGAGATGTGCCCGTGGGCCAGCTTCTCAGACTCCCAGGTTGGCCTCTTTTCACAGGAAGAAACCCTGACCCCGTCTCCTCCCAACACATTCCCATGTGGCGTCACTAGTGAGATAAAGATGATTACTTGTGGGAGAAGAGAAAGAGGAGGTGGTTTCAAACGGCTGGATGGATTTGGCGAGGCTGGCCCACAGATAAAGCAGGTGCTGCCTGGGGGCTGAAACAGAAGCTGAAGGCCAAAGGCAAGGGCACTGTGCCAGGCCAGATGACACTGTCTGGGCAGGACCCAGGCTAGCAAGCATCATCTGTTTCCCTTGAATTAGGCTCATGAGCCCCGAATCATGCAGCGAAGGGGAAAAGGGGAGGCAGAGCTAAGGCTGGAGGCCGCAGACCCGAGGATGGGTTTCTCTGTGTGAAGAGGGCAGAAAGAAGCACGCTCGGAGGTCAGTGAGGCTCAGCCTCCTCATTGCTCCCGGGGCTCTGCTTGTGGCGTGACTTCTCGTGGGTACCTTCCCCACTCTGGGCCTTAGTTTTGGTGAGTGAATGGGTCCCAGCTTTGGTAAGCTGATGCTATGACTTTCTCCCTGGACTGTTCCTGTAGAGAAAAGATGAATTATCTTCTCCCCCACCCAAAAAGGCCTCTCTGCCCGGGAAGAGCCTGATGGCTCACAGGCGTCCTTGCCACGGGCAAGATCTGTACATCACTTCCCACTCCAGACACTCTCAAAGAAAGCATAACCTGCCCCAGCCCGGTTAGGTCAAGTTATAGTCCTGCCCAAATGTCTCCGTGGCTTTTTAACAAGGAATGAACTGCACACAGTGTGTGTGTGTGTGTGTGTGTGTGTGTGTGTGTGTGTGTAGACTAGCAGTGTTAACCCTGAGAACAGCAGGTCTGCACTAGTTGAATCAAGAGAGGCGGCCTGTAGTTTCAGTCCAATGAGCCATGCTCACTCACACGTTCTATTAGAGTGTCCCAGCAAGTCACCAGCCACCAGGAAGGCTGCCAGCTCTCCAACCACTTCGAAGGGCAGGTGAAACCAGTGATGCCATTTTAAAGCTTGTTCCTGGAGACCTATCTAGAATGAGAACTTCGCAAACTAGTCTTTACTGTGCTGTGTGTCAGTCATCTGGGCCTGTGCCCTAAACCCCCCTCCCTTGACTGCTCCCCCAGTCGGTGGAGGCGTTGTCCAATTGCAAGTTTGGATTCCTATGATCAGAATCCAGCACATATTAAATGAACAAAAATGAAGGGAGGGGGGACTGGGTTAACAGAGAATGCCAAGCCAAATTCAGCTCACTCACCCACAGGCTGTCTCACCACAGCTCTCCCAACTTTCCAGAGGCTCCTGTGTTTTGATGGCAAAGCAGGAGCGAGCCCAGCAGCCAGGGGGTGCCTCCGTAACTGAGGCTAGGCTCCCACTCTCAACTCCTCAGCTTCGGCCCACCCCTGATGATAGAGGGGACTCCTGAGAAAACACTCTTTTTCTAGAATGCTCCAGAGATGTAGAAGAATTCAGAGGTAAGGAAGGAAAGTCTCCACCCGGTGACCAGGCAGCTTTTTACAAAATCCAGACTTTCCTTCATCTGGAGAGTGACAAGCCCAGTGAAGAACACCCTCAAACAGTAATCCCCACACAGTAACCCTGTGAGCTGGTGGGGTCCAGATACCCCACAGGCTGGTGGGGTCTCAAGGCCTGTTGTCGTGTCATAAACGTCTCTCTGTTGCCCTGGGCTGTGACTGACCCTGTCCCCAGCTTTCCACACCTCTACCTGGAGCACGTGCATAGGTGGACAATTCAGGTAGGTTGCAAGTATGGACTTGGCCCCAGAGCCATCCAGGAAGGTGGGGGGTAGCCACCTCGGCAGCTCCAGGCCCGTATGATAAGCCCTGCCTCCACACCACAAAGGCCCGACTGAGGCCCCGGATGTGGCTGAGGAGCGCATACTGGGTGAGTATCGGGGGAGCTCCTTCCCTCTTCGTGCCTCCTGGCTCCCCAGGCTTTTCCTTCCCCAGTGCCACCATGCCGGCCAAGACTCCAGATGGGGGGGTCCTCAGGCAGTGGTGGGCTCCTTGCTACTGTTGGTGGGATTAGGAGTGGGGTATGTGGCAAAGGCCCTGGCCTGGGCCCTGATGGGCTGACTGAGGTTTTAGAGGGGCTGTTGGTGCATTCCAGGCACTTGACTGCTGGCAGAGTTAAGCTGGGGCAATAAGGAGCCATTGATAATCTAGAGCTAGAAACAATCAAGTCCTGGGTCCGTGTCAGCTGGGCAGTCTGAGCTATGTGGAAATCACACCATACGGGGCAGCCATGGCTCTCCATCCAGATAGTCTTGAAGACTTCTGCTGTGACTGGGTGAACACAGCAGCAATCTCTCTCCTTACAGCAAGGCCCCATTGGATGGCAGTACAGGGTCAGAACCAAGGTGACAGTCCTGACTCCCTGGGAGCCACTCCTCCCCACCGCCAGGATACCAACTCGAGTAGTTTAAAGGGGGTGAAGAGAAAAACAGTTGCTGATTGGTCACCCCTTTTCCCCTGGACCCAGGTACAGAGCTCTGCTTTGTGGGGACTGAAGCTTACGCAATTTGGAGGGCCCTCTTTATGAAATAGACTATGAGGTTAAAAGCACTGGATTAGGAGGTAGGCCTTCGAAGGTGTGAGGGATGAGTCCTGAAGCTCAGGCCCAGGGTGACTCCACGTCTGCCTGTGCCCCAACGATGGGCTAAATAAAATGGCAACAGGCTTTAGACCACGGAAGGAATTTCCCTGTGTGAGAACCCTGACAGCTATGTCGGTGGGAGGAGAATCCAGAGACACGTGTTTAGTCCAGTGCATTCTGGAGGTCACGTGCTTATGAGGAAGCACATCTTCGCGCCGAGTGCCACCTTCTGCCTCTAAAGTCTACTAACTGTCCACAGAGAGATGTAGCCACCCCTAGTAGACCTAGCAGATGTTAGGGCCAGGCTGTTTGAGCTCCCACGCTGAAGCAGCAGAGGCTGGGAGGGGCTGTGGGGGAAGGGGCAGCAAGTCAGTCCAGGGACTCTCCCCATCGTCTAGGTCCTCTTTTTTCCCCAACTTTGTCAGGGTATGATTGATGAGAACTGTATATATTTAGGTTGGACAATGCGATTTTTTTAATGAAAAGGTACAACGTGATTGAATATACGTATACATTGTGAAATGATTTAGAACCTCTTCTTTTAAATTGAGGTAAAATTCACAGAGCACGAGCTCACCCTTTTTTAAGTGCACATGGCAGCGGCATTTAGTACGTTCACAATGCTGGGCAACCAAACTGGGGAGCGTGAGGCCCTGCTCACAGGTTTGTTATAAGGGTCACCTGAGCCTTGCGACGTAGCGGGGAGCATAGTGCTGGCCTAGGATACAGATCAAATAAATAGTCTCTCTCTTTCTGCTCTTGAAAATGCGAACACGTTCTTGGTGGCCTATCAGATCCTTTCACATAATTTACTCAGCAGCATTTGCCATTCAAGGCAGATCTGCCTTCACTCATTGGCTGCACTCTTGAACAGCTGTGCACAAGGCTAACTTTTGTAAACCAAATCATAATAAAATGCAACAAGAATTCACCGCTGAAAAGAAATCCTCAGTGAATCCTTTTATGAAGTGAAAGATCTCTTATCCAAAGTCATCCTTTTTTAAGTTGTGTGCTTGGGGATATTGGCCTTTCTTGTAATGAATCTTAAGTTAATTTGGCCACAAACACATGCTGATGTTCTACAGCCCCAAAGCACACAGCAGCAGGAGGAGATTACATATCGAAAATAATGACAATCTGAAAATATTTCTTTCTTTCACTATATGTGGAAAGTGTCTGTGACTGCATCATGGGACGCGTCATATAACCTGACAAATTCCCCTTGCCTCTGTGGCGGTGCTGGTATAGGTCATGGTGAGAATAAATGGTGGTGGTAGTAGAGGCGATGGTGATGGTGATGGTGGTGGTGATGACGGAGATAGCAGTGATGGTGGTGGTAGTGATGGTGTGGAGGTGATGGTGGGAGCAGTGGAGGAAACGGTAGAGTGGAGGTGATGGTGGTGGAGATGGTTAAGGTGAAGCAGGTGTTGGTGGTGGTGGAGATAGATGTGATGGTGGAGGTGGTGGTGGAGGTGGAGGTGGAGGTAGAGGAGATGGAGGAAGAGGAGGAGGTGGAGGAGGTGGAAGTAACAGAAGTGAAGGTGGTGGTGTTGGTGGTGGTGAGGTGGTAATGGTAGTGGAGG
>NC_060276.1:4546783-4570858 GCF_021613505.1 Equus quagga
GGAGGAGGAGGTGGTGGAGGAGGAGATGGTGGAGGAGGAGGAGGTGTTGGAGGAGGAGGTGATGGAGGAGGAGGAGGTGGTGGAGGTGGAGGTGGTGGAGATGGAGGTGGTGGGGGTGGAGGAGGAGGAGGTGGAGATGGAGGTGGTGGAGGTGGAGGAGGAGGAGGTGGAGGAGGAGGAGGTGGTGGAGGAGGTGGAGGGGGTGCTGGTGATCAAGGGGGTGTTCTTACAGGAGACTTCCTTCTTGCTATACCTCTCTGTAAGAAGCTCCACTGACTGAGTCAGAGGAAGAAGACTCTGAATGTATTATTAACAGGAACCTCACAACTGTCTCCTTGCAGTCATGCATAATTATCTTTTTCTCACCTGGAAAACTGAAGCTGAATTACTAGTGAAAACACAGGAGATCTTTGTTTGTTAAAACGCTGCCAATAAAATAATTTTATGTCAGATTTAACTACAGGAAAGGGCAAGGCATTTCTAAGTTCCTTCGCTGTCATGTGGCTAAAAAAAGTAGGATGAATGGCAGTTAGCTACTGGACACTCAGCCCTTTGAAGCAGATGTTGGGTGTTGGAGTTTGGGGGCTGGTTTCCTGGAGGTATTTTATATTGGCCAAATTCATTGTTCTAAATCCCAAAGGCTTGACTTGAACGAGGAAAAGAGACAAGAAAATGTGCAGCTTTTCTGACAGTGTCACACAGGAAGCCCTTACACTATACAACTTCAGCACCTGAAACTTATTCTAGAAAAAGAGGCAGCTAGAGAGAGTGGCACTGGGATTCTGCCTGCTACAGAGACGAGGGTTTCTAACTGCACAAAGCAGGGCTGTCTAGAGGGCCCGGGACAGAAATCCCCCAGAATGAGCACACACCAGGGAGAAAAGTGTGAACCAGAGGGAGAAGGAGCTGGAATTCTAGGGGGATGAACGGTAAGTGAGCAACAAGAGCAAGAACCGAGGGAGCAGCATTCTTCAGAGGACTGAAGACACAGTAATGTGACAGCGTGGCCAGGTGGCTCCTGTGAGGTGGCGACATTTAAGTGGACATCTAAATGCAGGCCAGGAAAAGGACTGGGAGCATAAATGCTCCGGGCAGGACGGCAAAGCAAGGAGGCCCTGAGGGGAGTGCTTGGTGCGTTCCAGGAATGGGCGGCTGGCCAGTGTGTTTGGTGTGCAGCGAGTCAGGGAAGCAGCCGTGAGGTCGCAGAGGGCCTCGCAGGCCCTGGGAAGAGGGGTGAGTTATCAGTTGTTTGCAGTGGGAAGTGGGAAGCTTATGCAGAGGAATGATCAGCTCGATCTGTTTGTAAACGATCTTTCTGGATGCTGATAGGAGAGGCAGAAGCAGGTTGCAGGAAGGACAAGGAACAGCCACAGAGGCGAGGACTCTGGAGAAGACATGGGATCCAGAGTTGGGGGGTCGGGCCAGCTTTGGCAGCACAGAGGAAGCAGAACACCTGCAGAGGCGTGCAGACTTGTGATTTTCCCTCAAGCAGGTTCTGAGGAGAGCGCCCGCTTATTAGATGAAACAATGGCACCGGAAAAAAACGAACCAAAGCCTAGTGACGTAGACCAGGAAATGGCAATTTTTTTCTGTAGAGGCTCAAACAGTAAATATCTTCAGCTTTGCAGGCCATGTGGTCTCTGTTGCAACTCTGTATTAGACAACACATTAACAACTGGGTGTGGCTGTGTGCTGATAAAACTTTATTTACAAAAACAGGCTGCGGGCCAGATTTAGCCCACAGACCAGAGTTGCCAACCCCTGACCCAGAGCATGAGCTGAGCATCTTCCCCAAGGGAAATAAATTATTTCCAAATTGTCCTCCTCACACTGCAGGGGGCCGCGTTGGCCTACAGTTCATAAGAGAGTGGCAGGCAACATTTTTGGAGCTAAAAAGCTTCAAGCTATCTACCAATGTACAAGTTAGGCAACCATTTCTGAACCGGGCAAGGTATGTAGCAGTACCACATGCCACGCTTCACCTGCACTAATGACAGTTATTACTATTGCACATCTGTTGGCGGGTGCTCCATAGCTTCCAGTGAAAGGAGAGAATACTGTCTCCTCTTTGCTCTTCTAGCCTTTGTATGCTCTTGAACAATTCACATCTTGTCCAGCAGATTAAAGCACAGTCTCCTCCCTCAGGCCTTCGAGGATCTCTAGAATAAGATGGCCTCACCTCTACCCCTTCCACTCCCAGCCCGGGTGCTCTGGACAACCTTGAGGCCGCCATTTTAGGCATGTGCATTTCCGCCTCCAGCATGCAGCTCTCTGAAGGCCAAGGCTGTTTCCTCCTCATCTCACCTCTGTACCCCCAGAGCACCTAGCCTTGTGACAGGGCTCAGCTGGCATCTGCAGATTTGAATTAACCATTGGAGCAAAAGGTTTCCTGCAAATTATCCTGTTCTCTTCCCATTTCCAGCACAAGGCCAAGAGACAAGCACTTTTCAGAAACTGTGATGAACTCACTAACTGGCCCAAGGACTTTGGACATGCCCCTTTTCCTTTATGTGTCTTTGGCCTGTTATGTTCAACCAAGGGGGTGGCTTGGACGATTTGAAAGGGGCCTTCTGGCCAAGAGGAAGAGCAGTCACTGGTTCCTGAGCATTTACTAGGAGCCAGGTACTGAGCCAGGGGTGGAGGGCATAAGAGCAGATCTCCGGTCACAGGCGTCTGCCAGCTGACAGCCTTGGGGAGCAACTAACCTGGAGAAGCAGCTCTGGGTGAGGAGTCAGGAGCGTGAGCGAGCCCCATAGCACTGGAGGGAGGCAGACAAAGGCATGTTTGTGCACAGGGGCAGGGGCAGGAGTGCAGGAGGCAGTGGCAGCGGCAGCCATGCCTGGGCCTTGGCGCTTGGCACTGGGCCCCCAGTGGTCAAGCCCAGCTGCCTGCGGCTCACGCCTGCCTCTCTAGCTTTGGTACTTTGGGGGTTGGAGATCTGGTGAGGGGGGAGGAAGGAGATGAGGAGGAGGACAGGCAACGGGAGAGCAGGGAGGGTTTTGCCCAATTATTCGATGTCCACTGCAGAAATCAAAATCTGTGACCCAAACCTGGAAGCACAGGCTCCCCACTCCCCCAGGTCTGGAACTGGGCACCCCAGGGGCAGCTTATGACCCAAATATCCGTCTGCAAGCAGAGTCACAGTAAATTCTCCAGCTGGGGATGTTCAGTCAAAGCAAGAGCCCTCGGCCGGCAAAGGCCAGCCCAGAGTTTGGGGAGCCCCAGGCCCACATCCCTAAGGCTGCCCCCTCGACCCAGTTTGCACACACCCTAGAGGGGGGTGGTGCCCGAGCTGCAGTTCAGCTGGGCTCTCTTGCCGCTCCTACAGGGGTCCAACAGTGTCCGCTCTCCTCCCCGGGGAGCTCAAGCTTCAGACACCTGTCACCTTGGGCCTAATGTCAGGGAAGCTGGGGGCAGGGGACAAGCAGGAATACAGACAAGGCCAACGTGGGCTCCTGGAAGTTCAGAAATAGTCAGTGTCGCGCTCTCAGATGCCAGCGGAAGCCAGCTGCTCAACGGAACTCCCCCTCCCAGCATCCTCCTCTTCAAATAGACTGCAATTTTCAGGTCACCAGTTTGCTGAACTGGGCTACCTAGGCAGGACCCAGATGCAGAGCCCAGTGGTGTCGTGCAAGCTGAGCAGTGCTCAGCCCTTGCAGAACAGGTTCGCCTGAAGGCAAGGCCTCTGCCTGGCAGCCCACCCGGGTTGGGTGTTTTACGCCCTTACAAGGAAGGGCCCTTACTGCAGGAAGAGCAGGAGGGAGAAAAGGGAGCAAACAGCTGCGTGCTCCATGGGGAGGATCCCCAAAATAGAAAGGCACATACAAATTGTAGGCCTTAACCCAGAATGCTCAGAGCTACACCATAAATCCAGCTCTCCTCAGTGCAGTGGGGCTGTTGAGAAGACTGAGCCATCCTTAGGGGCCCTGTGTGTTTCGACCTGAGCTCCAAGGACACACATTTCCCATCCCCCTTCTGAGCCAATGCCCAACTTTGATAATTAAAAATAGTGCTAACAGCAGTAACGCCCTTTGTGGTTTATATCACGTTCATATCCACATCTTGTTCATCATCCCAGAGACCCTGACGTGGGCACAGGGCAGATTATTAACCCTATTTTACTGGTGTAGAGACTGAAGCCCAGAGACTCATGCAAGATCTCAGTAAGAGTTGACGACAGCTGCTTCTCCAGTGAGCTGGCCCCTGTACCATCTGGTTTCTGGAAGTGGGGCCATACACCAAGGCCCCTCTCCTGCAGCCAGACCTGCAGCTGCATCGTGTCCACAGCCTGCACAAAGCAGGGGACACTGGGCTTCCTCTCCAGGCTTCCGAGAGGGCTGCTGAGACAACTCAGCCTAGGCCTCAGCTGGCTGTCCCTACCTCCCTGTGGGCTTGTTAGTCAACCTGGCTTGCTATTCACAGGCTGAGCAGTGGATGATGCTGGCCTGATGGTTCCAGGGAGCCACCAGGATGAAGTAAAGATGCTTCCACTCTTTCTCTGTTTATGGGTTATCTCTGCTGCTGGAATGAAATCTCCAGGCAGTCGGGGACTCTGTGTTGTCCACTGTCCCCTAGGCCTGAGCCTCCAGAGTCCCGCCCAGCTGGCAGAGGCCCTAACTATCTGAGCTCCTAATCTGGGAGGCTTCAGGGCCAGGAACCTGGGTTTGAGATGTGATGTCCACCCTACTGACGGTGCAACACTGGGAAAGTCCCCATCCTCTCTGAGCCTCAGGATCCTCATTGGCAAAGTGGAAATATTAATCCCCATGTCATAGGAGTAGATGGGCACAAGTAGCTCGCACAAAAGAGCCACTCAACCATTCTCTCCCCCTGGTTTCACAGTAGGACAAATTGAACTACAGAGTAGGACAGACTAGCTCCCAGTGGACTCGTTTGCTCCTTGGCTATGAACTGCTGTAGCTCAGGATCTAGCACAGGGCTGCACACACAGAAGGGAGCCCAGAACTATGGTGGGAGGCCAGAGATAGACAGGCCCTCTGGCCTCAAGAGGAAAGGGACTCGCTCAAAGTCTCTCAAAGCACTAATTACAGCCCTGGGATCAAATTCGAGGTCTCCTTACTGCGTCTTGTGCTCTTTCTACAAGGAAAAGCATGTGCCCCCGAGAAGGATGGGTAGAAATCCTACACCCGTGCGAAAAGACCTCCTCCCACTGGGTATTTCCAAGGTCCCGGGTCTAAAGCCGCGGGCCAGATAGAACAGGGCCAGTGTTTTGCAGCCATTCAAACCTCCACACTCCCTGCTACATGCAGGGCTCCTCTCTCCCCGTCCTCAGTCCCACTTGCGTTCAGAGGTGAGAAGAGAAGGAGTGAGGGGTGGTTTTGGTCATACTGTGGGTGGAAAGCAGACTGCACTGGAGGTCACCCAAATGGGGACCCTTGATGTAGCTCCCCACTTTCTTGATGGGCATCTTTCTGCAAGTCACTGGATTTCTCAGACCTTAGTGTCCTCATCCATAAAGAGAGAGAAGAGTTGGGAAGCTCGGAAGGAATACTGTGCATGCCAACTCATTGTAACCTATAGAGTGAGCTATTTATTATCAGGAAATGACAAAACACAGAAGATGAGCAACAAGCATGGGATCTCCTTTCTTCTTCAACTGTACGTCTAATGCTCTTAACACTCATTTTGTCTGGAGCTGCCTTATGAATGGAATAGGTAGTTGTTCACAGCTGAGGAATCTTTGCAACTCGTGGTGCGGTGTAGACTGAAACAGAGATGACATATGACGGGGACACGGAGTCCCAATTCTGTACTGAGCCCCAATTCTGTGCCGGCTCCAGAGCACTCCCATCTGGAGTGCTAATGTTTTAGAGATTCTTGCGCTAGTAATCAATCGACCCACTAATCTGGGGGAGGAATGGAGATCTTAACTTCAAAGGGAAGGACCAAATGTTCTGCCTCCTGTTGAAATTCCATACACTAACTGCAGAGACTGGGTGCCTTATTAACCTTGGGTGGATGCCCAAATGTTCAAAAGGTGAAAGTCCTCTTTCCTCCAGATCACAAGAGTCATTAAGCAATCATGCTGCTGAGTGAATGAACAAACGCTGAAAAGGCCCTTACATCGCTGAGATTTCTTGTGATGATGACTGCCGCCTGGTATGTGTTCAGAGCTCTGTGGTTTTCAACACGCTTTAGATCCAAGAGGAAGCAGAGTACAGCGGTGATGACAGCAGGCTCTAAACTCTGCCTCTTCTTATCTCTGTGACTGTGGCCAAGTTGCTCAACCTCTCTGAGCTTCAGTTTCCTGGAGATGGCCTCTTCATCCCCAGGGTATCCTAAGGATTACAGGACATAATGCCTCCCAAATGCTTAGCAAGTGCCTGGCACCTAGTCACTGCTCAATTAAAGGTGGCTATTCTTACTCCTGGCTCATTTGACTTCTGTTCTTAGGGAGGGAAAAGGATGGACAAAGCCTCATAGCCAGTTAGGACCAGAAGCAAGACTAGAATCTAGGCGCCCTGAGCCCTGGTCTTAGGCCAAGAACAACCATCACATCAGATGTGCATTTTCCTGTGAGGAGGCTCTCAATTACTCACCTGGCAATCTCACGGCTGATAAAAGAACTCTCCTTTGGGACCGATTTAATTTCATTATATTAAGACCTTGATGTAATAAAGGTTTCAAGACCTTGACTTGAAACATGTTTTTTTGTTAGTTTGTTTTTTGGGGAAAAGGACAAGAGAACCCGGTAAGCTGAATGTCTGAATCAGATCTCCGTGTTAAAGATGCTTGCAGGATGAGGGGTGGTGGTGCAAGAAATGTGCTTTCAGACGCACACAGCTTCCTGGCTCTGGAGTGCAGGCTATCATCCCTGGATGTTATGAAGGGTCAGGGGGAGAGCAAGCGACAGAAACAGCCGAGATCCAGTTCAAGCCGCACCCAGCAAGTGCAAGCCCAGCTCCCACAAAACACCCCCTTTTGCCGCTGCATTCTGGGTCCTGCAATAACTTGCTGGGCCAGCAGGTTTCATGGTGAACTCACAGCCCATTCTGCATTAATCTGTCTATCTCCGTCCCTCGGGTCACAAACACCTGGTTGCTGAGCTCCTCAGCATGTGCGGCAGAGCTTCATGCTAGCGCCGGCTGTCTTCTTGAGGCTGCAGGGATTGACCAGCCATGAAAATTCAGCTGGGCTCAAACCAAGAGCTGCCCTGGCTGCTGGCTGATGGCAGCAGCAGCGCCTGGCTTGGCTAGGCTCCATGCATACCTGTCAGGCCCAGCCAAAGGAAGGGGCTCCCTCAATGAAATCCCCTTTGGAGACGATATGCATCTTACAAGAAGACAAGTGTGGTTTTCACTGTGAAGAGGACTCATCTGAGAGAGTTACTTCTGGAGCCTCGGGCGTTTTTTTGCATCTCCTCAATTGGGGAAAATCCTTGGTCTTCTAGGATAGCTTGGAGTTTCAGAAACAGTCAGGTCACTCAGAGCCAAGGGCAGAGGACAAGGTGTGCCATGGAGGAGGGTGAACGGCTGATTTTGATCAAGTGCAAGGTGTGACTCTAAAGCAATGAATGTGAATTTTTGGCAAGGCTTGCAAACGACTCTAAAGGCCATCTGCAAAGAGAAGCCAAGCCCGAAAATGGCATGAGCAATGGCAACTTCTCCAGAATGAGGGCATCGATGGCCACTCCAAGGCCTTGTTCTAAGAAAAGTCCTTCCAGCATTGAGGTCTACACTGATCGAAATCAAAGCAGTTACTTACTAGTCACACTTTTTAAAGGGTGCTGATGGGGTGCGTGAGGAGAGGGGCAAGAGGCTCCCTGCGACTCCAAGCCACCACTCTTCCCTCCTGGGAATGGAAACACGTGTGGAACAAAGGGGAAACTGAAAGGCACTCTGAAACTGATCACGGCCTCTGGATGCATTACCAAGTGGTTTTTCTTCACTGACTCGGTTGTTAACCATCAAAGAGAAGCAAGAAATAAAAGGGTAATTAGGATAGAGGTTAGAGATTGCCTTCTAGAAGATGTCTGACTGAAGGGCTGGCAATTTGCAGGCGAGGCTACTGGCCAACTAATTACTCCATCTCTGCCATCTCATCTGGCTGCCATCTCTGTGAGAGCTGGAACTCTAGCAAACAAAGTTGTGTAAATGTCTACATCCCCAACTTGATACTACATTCTCAATACATTTTTGGTGGTAGACAAGGAGGAAAAAAAGAGAAGCAAGGTTTCAATAATCCCCCCACACCTGTGCACATATCAGAACACTAACCTAAATAGAAAGCTAACTTACTATAAGTGGATTGCCCTTGGAATTGGAGAAGCCGGGCCCTCTAGTTATGTGAAATGACATTACCTCAGAGCTCTGAGCTTCCAGGTCTCTGAACAGGAAGCAGACACACGGCTCTCTAAGAGCCATTTCCTCTCTGCTCTATTAATTTCAGAGATTAAGCAAGCCACTCCTCTGCAGACCTAATACCCTGAGATAACAGCCATTGTGTTTGTGGCAACTCCTACTAACCAAGCTAATCTTGGTAGACTGGCAATGTTGCAGGCTTTTATGGTCAACTAACCAGTGGTTCTCAAGGTCCTTCTATTATCCTGGCTCCTAGAGCCACCACCGGAATCCCTAACTCTGCATTTCAGACATACGGAATGATGTCTGGGTTCTAAGAAAAAAGCAGAAATTTGTCAAATCAGATTTTAAAAGGACACCAGGACCAGTGTTGAATGGGAATCTCTTTCTGTGATGTCCTCACTGGCTTCCTGCTCTCAGTGGTACCAGGAAACTAATCCAATGCATCTAGAGCCTGGCACTCCCACATTCCTGGTTTCTAAGAGAAAAAGTAGGCTTTCCTTCCTTCTCACCCTTGCTCAGTGTCTAGCTGAAGGGGTGCAGTGCAGAGATCGCTGGGCTGGGAATCCAGATGGAGCCTTAGACTACATTTCCCACGCTTTCAGAAACTCACAAGAGGCAAGCTTAGCTCGTCTCCTAGATCCTTTCTAGGTCAAGACTCTAGTTCCTTACCTTCTGACTTGGTTCCCTGCCACCAACTTTGCACAGAGAATTTCAATAACACATACTACGTTCAAGTTTAAGATTAGAAGCATTCAACACCCCCCTTCCCCCCAATAGCCCATTTTCTGACCGATTCCTGGAGCTTTCTGGGCTCCTGACGATTTCCCACCACGGTGAAATGGGGAAGCATGCTCTTGATTACAAGCCGACTTTTCCAGTCATCCATTGTTTGACCTGCAATTTTATTCTTGACTCTCCAAGGCGCTTCCCAAACGACCTAGACACAGGGCTTAGGGAGACAAAAAGTACACTGTCTTTCAGATATGAAGATGAGACCATTGACCCCGTGAATCACAGACTTTCATTCTGAGGACAGGTTTGGGCAGAGTCAGCCACATTCTTTTTCCTGTCCCTCTCCCCACCCCACCCCCCTCATTGAGCCCCTCCCACCACCAGGGATGAGGGGCACTTGTGAGGTAGTTGGCTGGGATGACATGGCACTTCCTGGCCATGGGCCAGAGCGAAGTCCACTGGGGAGCTGAGGGATGGGTGGAGAAGCAGCCCGATGTAACCAAAATAACACTGGGCTTGAAGGCAGGGAATGCGGGTCCTAGGCCTGGCTTTGCTTTTGTGTGGTACGCAGTGAGATCTGTGGAAAGGCTCTTCCGTTCTCTGACACAGTTTTCTTATATGAAAACCATGGTGGTTGGATCAGGTGATGGCTTATGGACCCTTCAGCTCTTCTAGTGTAGGCCTTATGGCCCACAGAAGGGGCAGCTCTCAACTCTGCCCGCTTAGCACCCAGCCAAGCGAGCTAACAGTTCATACCCTGACAGCCAGTGAAGGAAGCAATGGACGCTGGAGCAGGCTCGTGAAACTCCGGTGCACTGGTTTACAAAAAACTAACCGAGGAGGCTGTGATGGTGGCTACCCCAATGTATGCCCTCTATGAGGGCTGAGCAGACAGGTGCAAACCCATGTAAAGCTGTTTGTTTCATTTCGTTTTATTTTTCTTGACTGTGGACATGAAATAAGAGCTCTGCTAAAGCATTCATATATGAGGGAAGCTCTCCTTCCCATAAATCTCCTTGGCAGTACAGAATCCGGCTCTAAAATTTCAATGTCCAGACTTCTGCCTCCAGAAAAATAGAGAAGTACTTTTCCCATTCTCTCACTGAGTACAACTAAAACCTCTGGACAATACATATAAAACAGACATGGGGAGACCCTGAAAGATGGAGAGAAAAAGGTAGACTAGATAGGCCTTGGGGCCTGAGGAACAACGTGATGATGAGCTCCCTGGGTTTTCTTTTTGTCTCATAGATCCTGGACATGGACCTGAAGAAGCCAGCAACCCAAAATGCCAATGCGCACAGACAAAAAGGCACCAGTTAAAAGCCTGCGCTCTTTAGCCAAAGGACCGGGACAAGGAAAGGGGCAGCTTACCAAGATAGAAAACTTTCATACAAGAACCATTCAAAAAGAAAAAACAAAAAGAACCACTTTAATTCAGCTAAACACTACGGAAAAAAAGTGTGGTTTCACTCAGTACCATCAGCTAAGGCCAAGTAGGGGCCCAGACTCCACTCCCATCTGGCAGTAACTATTCGTTTCTCTCTGTCCCCACCAGGGTGGTGTCAGAGGAGTCCTAATAGAGAGTCAGGACATTTGCTCCTGCATAGCAGTAATGAGTCCACATCCTACCCCTGCCAATGTCAGCAGAGGTCACACGGGGTCACACAGAGGTCACACAGAGGTTGCAGTGATGAGGCATTCCTACCCATCCCAGCCAGGGTGGTATCAGTGGAAGCCTAGCGGGGAGCTGGAACTATCACCACTGCCCAGCAGTAATAAGGAGCCCCAACCTGCCTGGTGTCAATGAAGGCTGAGTGGGGAACCTGGACTTCTATCCCCACGTGGCAGAAATGAGATGGTACTCCCCAGCTGCCCTGCCAGAGCATTGTCAGAGAAGTCAGCTAAAACAGAAGATCTAAATAAGTGTTGAACTAGAACCATCAGCCCAGAATCCTATACTCAGTGAAAATATGCTTTAGCTATGGAAGAGGAATCAAGACATTCTCAGATGAAGGAAAACTAAGAGGACTGGTTACCAGCAGACCTCTCCTGAGAGAATGGCTAAAAGAAGTTCTCTAAACAGAGAGGAAATGATCAAAGAAGGAATTTTGGACATCATCAAGGAAGAAAGAGCAATGGAAAGAGAAAAATATGGGTAAAGATAATAGACTTTCCTTCTCCTATCAAGTTTTCTAAATTATGTTTGATGGTTGAAGCACCAATTATAACATTGCATGCTGTGGTTCTAAATGTACGTGGAAGAAATTTTTAATACAATTGTATTACAAACAGAGGAGGGTAAGGGGGTGGAAAGAGAGGTAAGGTTTCTATACTTCACTCAAACTGGTAAAATGTTGACACCAGTAGACAGTGATAGGTTATGTGTATATGACGTAACACTTAAAGCAACCACTAAAAGTGGTATATAAAAAGATACACACAAAAACACTATATATGAATCATCAAACGGAATTCTAAAAAAGGTTCAAGTAACCCACAGGAAGTTAGGAAAAAGAAAATAGAGAAACAAAAATAAAGAATGAACAGAAAATAAAAATAAACTGGCAGAATTAAGCATTAACTTATCACTAAAGTACCTTAAGTGAAAACGATCTAAGTCCACCACTCAGAGACAGAGATTGGGAGAGCGGACTGAGAAAAGGACCCAACTATATGCTGTCTGCAAGATACTCACCTCAAATACCATGATACGGGCAGGCTGAAAGTAAAAGGATAGAAAAAGGTGTATCATGCAAATGTTAATTTTAAAGAACTAGCAGGAGTGGCTCTAGTAAAATCACATAAAGTAAAATTCAGAACAAAGAAAATTACCAGGGACAGAGAGGGACATTATATAATGATAAAAGGGTCAATCCACCAAGAAGACATAGTAATCCTAAATGTGTATGCACCAAACAACAGAGCTACATGATATATGAAGCAAAAATTAAAAGAACTGAAAGGATAAATAGAAAAATTCACATTTATAGTGGAGACTTCAACATCCTCTCTCAAAAACTGATAGAACAACTAGATAGAAAATCAGCAAAATAGAGAAGAATTCAACAACACCATCATCTAACAGGATCTAACTGACAATAGATCACTCCACCAAAAACAGAAAAATTTACATTCTTTTCAAGCACCCAAGGAATATATATCAAGATAGACATATTCTGACTATAAAACAGTCCAAAAAAATTTAAAGGAATTGAAATAATACATGGTGCTTTCTCTGACTATAATGGAACCAAAGTAGGAAACAGCAACAGAATGACAACAGGAAAAATCTCGAAACACTTGGAAACTAAACAACACACTTTAAAAAAATTCATGAGTCACAAGGAGGTCTCAAGAGAAATTTTAAAAACACATTGAACTGAATGAAACTGGAAATACAATATATGAAATTTGTGGGACACAGGTAAAGCTGTGCTGAGAGGTTAATTTATAGCACTAAACACAAGAGAAATGAGGAAAAGTCTAAATCAATATGTAATCTTCCACCTAAGGAACCAAGAAAGAGGAGCAAAATAAACCCAAAGCAAACAGAAGGAAGGCAATATAAAGAACAGACAGTGACATGGAAATGATACTGAAAACGGAAAAAAATAGTGAAACCCAATGGGGAAAAAGTAGTTCTTTGACAAAATAATAAAACTGACAAGCCCTAGCAAGACCGACAAAGGAAAAAAGGAAGACACAAATTACCAATATTGGAATGAAAAAGGGGATATTAGTACCAACCCTGTAGACATGTAAAGGATAATAAGAGAATACTACAGACAACTCTACACACACAAATTTGGAAGTTAGATGAAATGCACCAATTATTCCAAAAGCTCAAAATTCACCCAATATGAAATAATCTGACTAGCCTTATAATTACTAAAGAAATTAAATTCCTAATTTTAAAAAACTCCAGAAAATGAAAACTTCAAGCTCAGATGATTTCACTAAAGAATTATATCAATTCTTTAAAGAAGAAATAGCACCAATTCTATATAATCTCTTCAGAACATAGAAGAGGAGAGAATGCTTCCCACCTCACTGTGTTACCCTGACAGCAAAGGTAAAGGCTGTACAAGGGAGAAAACCACACACTAATATTTCTCATGCATACAGACACAAAAATCCCAAACAAAGTTTTAGCAATTTCTGAGAAGAATTATACATTATGATCAAGGGAGGCAAGGCTGGTTCAATATTCAACGTCAATTCACATTATCCACCATATTAAAAGGCAAAAGAACAAAAACTATATGATAACCTCAAAATAATATTGAAAGAGAAGAACAAAGTTGCAGGATTCACACTTTCCAATTAGCAGCTTTATTTATAATAGCCTCGAACTGGAAACAACCCAGAAATCCTTCACTGGATGAATTGCTAAACACACTGGTACGTGAATACCATGGGATGGCCAACCCTGGTGGTCTAGTGTTTAAGATTCTGCACTCTCGCCACCACGGCCTAGGTTCATTTCCTGGTCGGGGAACCACACCACCCATCTGTCAGTTGTCATGCTGTGGTGGCTGTGTGTCGCTGTGATGCTGAAAGCTATGCCACCAGTATTTCAAATACCAGCAGAGTCACCCATGGTGGACAGGTGTCAGTGGAGCTTCCAGACTAAGACAGACAAGGAAAAAAGACCTGGCCACCCGCTTGCAAAAAAAATGGCCATGGTAACCCTATGAATGGCATTGGAGCATTGTCTGATAGAGCGCTGGAAGGTGAGAGGATGGCTCAGAAAGACTGGGCAGGGTTCCGCTCTGCTGTACACAGGATCACTAGGAGCTGAATCGACTCAATGGCACTAACAACAAATACCATAGAATACTACTCAGCAATAAAAAGACACGACTGTTGGTATACACAATGACCTGGATGAATCCTCAGGGAATTATGCTGAGTAAAAAAAGCCAATCCCCAAAACTTACATACTGTGTGATTTATTTATATAACATTCTTGAAATGACAAAACTACAGAAATGGACTGATTAGTGGTTGCCAAGAATTAAGGAGGGGGTCAGTGTGGGACGGAAGTGAATGTATCCATAAATGGGGAACATGTAGGATCCATGTCGTGATGGAAATGTTCTGCACCTTGACTGCACCAACGTCAGAATCCTGGTTGTGATATTGTACTATAGTTTTGCAAGATGTTATCATCAGGGGAAGCTGGCTAAAGGGTGGATGCGATCTATTTGCATTATATCTTACGCCTGCGTGTGAATCTATGATTCTCTCAAAACAAAAAAAATCCAATTAAAATCACATGATCATACCATTTGATGCAGAAAGAGAAGCACTTCACAAAATTCAACACACAATAATGATAAAAACTCTCAGAAAACCAGGAACAGAGGGGAACTTCCTCAATTTGATAAAGAATATCTGTAATAAACTTACAACTAACATCACACTTTAATCGATTAAAAACAATGCTTTCCCTCTAAGATGGATAACAAGGCAAGGATATGTTCCTCTCTTCATTGCTTGGATCAAATCAATATGTTGTACACCTTAAACTTACACAATGTTGTACGTCAAATATATCTCAATTAAAAACAACAACAAAACCCAAAAACATAATCCTGGAAGTTCTAGCTAGTCCATAAAGGCAAGAAAATGAAATAAAAAGGCATACATATTAGAAAAGAAGAAGTAAAACTCTCTCTATTTGCAGTTGACATGCTTGTCTACATGGAAAAGCTTAAGCAATTTATAGGAATAATAAGTTCAGGAATAATAAGTGAGTTCAGGAAGGTCTCAGGATACAAGATCAACACATAAAAATCAATTGCATGTCTATATACCACCAATGAACACATGGACATTGGAATTAAAAGCTCACTATTGCTCAAAAAATTCTTAGGTGAGAACCAAGCAAAGCATGTGTAGGACTGGTATGCTGAAAACCACACAACACTGTTGGAAGGAATCAAAGAAGATCTAAATGAATGGAGGGACGCTCTGCGTTTGCAGATTGGAAGACCCAACATGCCAAAGATGTTAACTTTTCCCCAAGTGGTATACAGCTTTAACCAAATCCTATCAAAATCCCAGCGAGATTTTTTGTAGATATAGACAAAATTCTTCTAAAATTTATATGGAAAAGCAAAGGAAGCAGAAGAGCTGAAACAATTTTGGAAAAGAAAGAATAAGTGGAAGGAATTGATCTACTCGGTTTCAAGACATTCTATGACTACATTAATGAAGACTGCGTGGTACTGGCAGAGGAACAGACACATAGGTAGCCGGAAGAGAAGAGAGAACCTGGAAATAGATCCATACAAATATGCCCAACGGATTTTTGACAAAAGTGCAAAAACAATTCAGTGCAAGAATGATAGTGTTTATAAGACACGGTCTGGGAGCAACGTAACATCTATAGGCAAAAAGTGAACCTCAACCTCAACTCCATACTTTACAGAAAAATTAACTCAAAATGGACCACAGAGTTAAATGTAAGACAAAACTATACAAGTTTTAGAAAAGGGTAGGAGAAAATATTTGGGATGCGGAGTTAGGCAAAAAGTTCTTTCTTACACTTGACATCAAAAGCATGACCTGTAACAGGAAATTTTGATAAACCAGATGTTACCAAAAGTGAAATCTTTTGCTCTGTGAAAGACCCTGTGAATAGGATGAACAAACAAGGTCCAGACTGGGGAAAACATCTGCAAACCTCAGATCTGATCCAGAACAACTAGCTGGAATAGATAAAGAATCTCAACACTCAACAGTAGGAAAACCAACCATCCAGTTAGAACACGGGCAAAAGACACGAAAAGACACTCCACTGAAGAGTTTCTACAGATGGCAAACGATGTTGGAGATCATTACCCATTAGAGAAATGCAAATTAAAACCACAATGAGATACCACTATATATCTCTCAGAATAGCTAAAATAAAAAACAGTGACAACACCAAAAGCTGGTGAGACTGCAGAAACTGCGTCCCTCATCCATCGCCGGTGGGAATGTAAAACGGTGCAGCAAGGCAGGCTGGCAGTGTCTTATAAAACTAAACACGCAACTATCGCATGACACAGCAATTGCACTCTAGGGCATTTATCCCAGAGAAATGAAAATTTATGTCCACATGAAAACTTGTAGCTATTTCCTGGTTCTGATATTGTACAACTGTTACATAAGCTATAACCATTGGGGGCCTCTCTGTACTGTGTTTGCAACTCCCTGTTGATCTACAATTATCTCAAAACAAGAAACTAACTGCTATTCAAAAAAGATTTCAGTGCCCAGATCCAGGGGCGACACTGATTCTTCTTATTGCCTCTGGGATAGGTCCTAAGTAGCATGCTTTTTTCCAAGCAATTTACAAAAGTTTGTACAGACCTTTTTATTCTTTTTTTTGGTGAGGAAGATTGGCCCTCAGCTAACATCTATTGCCAATCTTCCTCTTTTTGCTTAAGATTGTCGCTGAGCTAACATCTGTGCCAATTTTCCTCTATTTTGTATGTGAGATGCCGCCACAGCATGGCTTGATGAGCGGTGTGTAGGTGTGCACCCAAGATCCAAACCTGCGAACCCTGGGCCACTGAAGTGGAGCCCGTGAACTTAACCACTATGCCACTGGGCTGGCCCCCAGACCTTTTTATTCTCTAAAAAACAATCCCCACCCAAATCTTTCTTGAGTGTTTCAAGGATCAAGCCCGAGGCCTTGGCTGTGACCTCACTTAAATACTAGAGTCTAGAGAGACACACCAATGAGGACAAAGTGGTATATAGTATACAACGCACCCAAACAAAAATGGAGAAAAGAGACCTCATTTACTGCTGAGGCCATCACTAACTCCCTGGCCCAGTGGCTCGAGTCTGTGTGGGGGATGGAGACCCAGATCTCATTTCAGGGCTGGCAATACAAAGCCTATGGACATCAAACAAGCTATCCATTCGGCCTTAAAGAAAAATGGGAAAAAAAAAATAATAATGCTTTGGCTTTTAAAGACTCCACTCCACTAACGTCTTGCCCTGCCCCTTTGTGGCTCCCAGCAGCCAACATAAAGGGGACAGGTAGGGGTAATGGCCAGAGCTTCCTGAACGAAGGCTCAATTCTCTGGTCTGCAGGAGCAACCTGCTGGCCCACCACCACACCACCGTGCTTGGGTGGTGGCTGGGCCCAGGGCTGAGGAGTGTGGCCAATGGAGGGGATGCTGGCAAGAGATCTCTGCTTGGAAATTGACTTTGTTTGGCCTAAGCCAGAAGGGGTCTCTCACCCTCAGCACACCAGCCTCTGGCCATGGTCTCATTTCCTCTTTCCCTCTAGATGAATGTGGGCCCGGGAAACAGCCCTGGGGCAGACCTTTCTGTCCACTGCAGGGATAAGCCAGTTTCCCACCCCAGAGGCGTGCTTGGGCTCCTTCTCCCCGCCTCCAGGAAGCTTATGCCCCCAATAAAAAGAAACCAAACCCCTGGCAACATTTCTCACCCAAGCACAATCCAGGGCTGTAGATGAACCCCAAAGCCATCTGCCCCATGCGCTGTGGATTTCAGCCTCATAAATCTATGTGAATTCAACTTTCTATTTCATGCTCTACCCATGTTGTATTTAATGCAGAAAGAAAATGACCCCATCCTCAAGTAAGTTAATGCTCCAGGGAGATGCGTTGCTCTGTGGTTTTGTAGCCTGTGCACATGGGGAGTGGGGTGTGGTGAGGGGTGTACTCAGACCTCAGCTTCAGAGCAGAGGCCTGTGGGCAGTCTCCCTTTCTCCCTCAGGCTCTAAGCACATGCCTGGGGGCCCCTAGCCACTCATACGCAGAAGATATCTGGGTGATATCGGTCTGAGTTCTGAAGGCACTCTAGTACCTCTGGGGTCATCACTGGCTCACCCCTCCCCGTGTTAGCCAAGGCCTCCAGTACCTGACCTCTTACTTCCCAGGCCAGATCCCTGAGGTCCATCTCAAAGTGCCAGCTGGGGCCAGCTCTACCTTGTTGCCACCTGACTCCAGGTATGACAGAGGAAGGAAATCAGGAGCCAAATCAAAGGCACTAGGAAGGAGGGAAGGAGAGCATGAGGATACCACAGGCGCAATCTTGAAGGACCGAAATCTTCTTTAAAAGCACAAAGGAGCCCTAGTACCACCCCCCGACTCCACCCCCGCCACAGCCCCCACCAAATTAGAGAAGAAATGAGCTAATAAGGAGCAGACGCAGCCTTGGGCTTCAGACGGGAAGGTCAGAAGGTGAGCTGCACTGTCAAGCCAAGTTGGGTGACTACTTCTGAGGTGCACCCGACACACCTGAGTGTGTTCCTCATCCTGATTGCTTCTTCCTCTGCCCTCCCGGATGGGGAGAGGGTGAGGAAGACGGGTGCTGCTCAGCAATTCCCAAGGAAATCTCTGAGGCCAAGATGCCCCACCCCGAGTCTCCAGATCGTTGGGCAGATTTTTGGTCATGATGGAAGATATTCGATATTAAAGGCTTCATTTTGCAAGGGTGGAATTTAGCCCCCAGAGCAAAGAAAAAAGTAGAAGACCTCCGGGTTTCAAATGGAACACATCTAGTTGGGTGGAGGTAATGTTGATGGCAAAATAACTCAAATCTGTCTTCAAACATGTACACTGGTGTTATGGGTTGAATTGTGTCCCCCCCAAATCCATATGTTGAAGTGCTAACCTTCAGTATTTCAGAATATGACTTTATTTGGAAATAGAGTCATTGCAGATGGAATTAGTCAAGGTGGTGCCATACTGGAATGGGTGGGCCCCTAATTTGGTATGACTAGTGTCCTTATAAGAAGGGGAAATTTGGACACGGAGTGACAAACACATGGAGAACATCACGTGGATAGTGGAGTTATGCTGCCACAGCCAAGGAACTACCGAGCACTAGAAGAAAGACCTGGAAGAGATCCTTCTGTGGTGCCTTCAGTAGGAGTGCGGCCCTACTGACACCTTGATCTCAGACTTCTACCTTCTAGGACAATGAGAAAATAAATGTCTGTTGTTTAAGACATCCAATCGATGGAACTTTGTTACAGCAGCCCTGGCAAACTAATACACTAGGGATAGAAACACTTCCACAGGGAAGGTGCAGATGCTAGTGAGGATGGGTCTGTGTCCACAGCAGAGTGTGCTCACTGGTTACTCTGAGCTTCTGGGCTTACTTACTCTTCTGTGGGGAAGGATCACCTCTCGTTAGGATGACCAAGAGCGGGAGTGTCCCTAGTCCAGAGCAGTCTTTGGCTTTTGGCACTTAGAGAACACGCAGTTCTGGACTTTTATTACTCAGCCCGCCCCAGTAGCCTGAAGCCAGGGATCATCCTATCCCAGGCAGCTCTGAACTAGAGCACCTGACACACTGCTTGGCTTGTGGCAAATGCTTTACAAACTTTTATAGACAAAACTGTGGTGCAGGGGCCATGTGGGAATGGAGAAGAAGCAATGGGAAAAAGGCACCTCCAATGAAGATTCACATGCTCGATGGTTGGCTATATCAGACCAGGAGGCTAAGGCCTCTCCTGTCTTCCAGACTTCCAGCCTGAATGTTGGAAAGAAGTGTGGGGCTGTTGATAGGCAGAGAACACTGCATGAGGAATAAACCCATCAACCCACTGCCATCAATCATGGCCACTTTGGGCTCTAATCACTGCAGATCACCCTGCTCTAAAAGGGACTAGCTAACTGTTACTAATTACCACCTGCCACTAACAATCTTGGTATTAAGCTTGGCATGAGTCAAGTAGGATGCCCTGGTACAGCAGGAGCCAGACTTAGGAGAGGCAGGTAGAGCCCTGGCTGGAGATAGGCAGGTCAAGGGTTCAGAAGGCCAGGCTTCTAGACGTCCGTATAGTCGGGGCTTTAGAGCCCAATGACAGGCCCTGAAGCAGAAAAGCTGTCTCCTCAGTCATGAGTTACGGGGCACTGGGGAAGCTGCTTAACCTCAAAGACTCAGTTCCCTCACGTGTCAAATGCAAAGTTCTATACAGAAATCTAACAGCTACCATTGGGTGTCCACTATGAGTCAGGCATCTGGCTTGGTGATTTACATAGAGTATTTCACCAGCTCTCTTCAACATTCCTACAAGGTACATATGAAGAGCTTCCTTTGTGTCCCCGTGGCCCTTGGCAGCAAGTACTTGTCTAGCATGTAGCTCCCCCTCTAGACTGTAAGATCCGTGAGGGAAGGATGCGTGCCTTCTATGTGGCTGCAGCTCCAGTGTTGAGAGCACACAGTAGAGGATCAGGAACGATGTGCTGAGTGGGTCTGCAGAGTGGGTTCAAGCTGGGGTGGTGGGCTGGACTAGAACTCTCTGAGGCAGTCCCTGAGCCCAGAGCCTTGACGACTTGGTGTGTTCGAGCACATGCATCCTTAGGTATGCAGAATACGTCGTTCAGTATTTCTGTGCATTTGAAAGGACTGTTTTGACAGTACGCAAGAGCTGTAAGACATACAATTATAACCTTGTGCTAATAAATATGTCAATATTCTAAAACACTACTTTTAGTTTTTAAAAGTTGACTTTAAAAAGTCCAAAGTGACGTGGAAAAATTGGAACCCTCATATATTACTGGTGGGAATGTAAAATGGTGCAGTCACTCTGGAAAACATTCTGGTGGCTCCTGAACAAGTTAAACCGAGAGTAGCTGTCTGATCTAGCAATTCCACTCTTGGATCTGTATCCAAGAGAACTGAAAACAGGTCCATATGAAAACTTGTACATGAGTGTTCACAGCAGCACTATGCATAACAGTCAAGAGGCGGCGATAACCCAAATGTCCACCAACTGGTGAACGTATAAGCAAAATGGGGTCTATCCATACAATGGAATATCATTCCATCACAAAAAGGAATGAGGTGCTGAGACACGCTACGACATGGAAGAACCCTGAAATCATTATGCTAAGCGAAAGATGCTGGGCACAAAAGACCACATATTGTATGATTCCATTTATATGCAATGTCCAGAATAGACAAGTCCATAGACACAGAAAGTAGATTTGTGGTTGCCTAGGGCTGGGGGGAGAGGGAGAATGTAGAGTGACTACTAATGGATATAGGGTTTCTTTTAAGGGTGATGAAAATATTCTAGAATTAATTGTGGTACTGGTTGCACATCTCTGTGAATATACAAAAACACGTTGGATTGTACACTTTCAAAGAGTGAACTGTATGGTATGTTAACTATATACTAATTAACCTTTTCTTTTATAAAGCCCAAATTGTTATCACTCCTTAATTTAACTTGGGGTTTTAGAAAGATGTTCCTTTTAGAGAAAGGATTAAGCAACATATTCTAAGTTTTTGGAGAAAAAAAGTATGTATCTTCCATGCTCAGCAAGACTGGCTGCTTTTGAAATGAGATGTCAACGGGCCTTTTCTCCTATTAGTGACACAGCAGTGCTGGCGCGCTTTCCCCAGTGACCCACATAATCAATAAACAATCTACACAGTCAGTGTGGAATAATATCTCCAGCTCTGGTTGATCCTACTTTTGAAACCACTGCTGCTGCTCCCTGGGAACTCTCCAATCTCCCGACTTTTGGTTTCAGGATATCACGCCACTAATGTTAAAAATGCCCTCCCCCCGCCCAGGGGCTGGCTCCGTGGCCGAGTGGTTAAGTTCGCGCGCTCCGCTGCGGCGGCCCAGGGTTTGGATCCTGGGCGCGGACACGGCACCACTCGTCAGGCCACGTTGAGGCGGCGTCCCACAACAACCCACAACTAGAAGGACCTGCAACTAAGATATACAACTGTGTACGGGGGGGGGTTGGGGAGATAAAGCAGGGAAAAAAAAAAAAGATTGGCAACAGTTGTTAGCTCAGGTGCCAACCCTTAAAAAGAAAAAGGAAGATTGGCAACAGTTGTTAGTCCACGTGCCAATCTTTAAAAAAAAAATGCCCTCCCCACTGCACACACACCTGGTCATGTGCCACTCAGTGACGAATCAGCTTGGGCCTGGGTTTCCTGGCAAGGACAAGTGTCCCATGGTCCCATACAGTGGGCTCGCACGGCAGATCTGCTTCAAGGAGCCAAGACTTGTAGAAACCAACAAGTCAGTCGAGAGCAAACTTTCTCCAGGTGGCCCTGCCCTGAAAGCTGATTTGACGCTAAGACCGTACAGCAGACAGTAGCTACCCATTACGGTAAGCAGATAACAGAGTTTTCTGGAACTTGGGAACACTAAGAAATGAGGGCAGACGAAGACAGTCTTACAGCAGTGATGACAATGCTAATTTTGTCACGTGATTGACTGCCGCAGAACTAGCCTGCAAGGTGACGTGAGGCCAAGTTTTGTGATGACCTCATTTCTTACTGGACTTGTTCAGGGTCATCTTCTCCTATTCTACAGACATCATGCACTTTGAGAACTGAAAGCACTCTGGGATCTACAGTGGCAGTCAGGATGAAGACCGGACCCTCTATGTACTGGCTTTGTCGTGCGCTGAATGCCTGGCAGCTGAGTTCTCCTAAGCTTTTCCACAGCTGATCACCAAAGTTGGGGTCGTGTTGGAGGGTGCCGGGAAACTGTTCTGGCGTCCTCTACAGGTCCAGACCATCCTGCTCATAAATCAGTACACACACATACACACAAACAGTCACTCATGCACGCAGAAACACACAGACATACACACACAAACACACATAGACATTATAAGCGCACATGCACACAGAAATACACAAGCATACAAATGCACAAAGACAGACACAGACATGCATACAGAGACACACGTGCACACAGACATACACACACACACACACACACACACAGCCTTTCTCTCTCTCTCTCCTGAAAAGCACCGGTGGGACCTGGCCCCCCTCCCTCCCCGTCTGGCCGGCTCCAGTGCCAGATGGCAGGGGGAAGAGAACCAGAGCTGCTCGCCTCCTTCCCAGGCCCTGCTCACCACTCAGCTGTGGCCCTGAAGGCACACACAAGCAAGGTTCTTTTCCCCTTGAAATGATCTGAAAAGCAATGATGTCCCTACACTTATCATACAAGAATAACTGGATACACTGGGCTAGGGAGGAGGGAAATGTCAGACAGGGTTTGGTTCTGCAGCAATTTCAGCAGGCAATAGCTGCAGAGTGTAGAAACAGCTTGTAAACACGTGCCACCTGGGCCCAGGTGCAAGCTGTAGCAGCAGGCTGAAGTAGGCAAGTAAAGGTCTGCAAAGTACTTTTAGCAGGAAACGGTGCCAGCAACTGAGTGGAATGGAAGCAGTCCCTTTTTGTCCTCTCCCTCCTGTATAGTTTCAGCTTGGTTAGAATCCTAAAATAATATTGGAAGGGAAAATTAAAGATTATAGGTAACTCCTATCTTGTACAGATAGGGAAATAGAGGCAGAGACTTGTCCAGATAACAAGGAATGAAGGACGGAGATAGCTGTCACTAGAAGTCAGGTTCTCTGAATCCCAAGTCAGGGCACAACTGTCCGGCTGAAGACAGACACTCGATCTAATATTCCCTTGGGTGCACATTCTGAAAGGTACTGGGCAGAAGAAGCCTAATAAATCCCAAGGCAGCCTCCCCGGCTGTCCAGTGACCCTGCCTCTCTTCAAAGAAGTGCCGGCAGCATTGAGGCTTCAGCCACTCCCTGCCAAGGCTGATGAGTGAGTCGCTTCCCCTCTCTCGGTTTCACTTTCCTTCAATATACTGAAGAGTTTGGCCTGGAGGACCCTATGAGGACTGCCAGCTGGCGCCACCTCTGCAGCGACTTTCCTCTCTGGCCATCCACCTATTATGACTCACCAGCCAGAGCGCACAAACAGACTTGTTTTCAGTGGCTGCTGGAGAGAAGCAAGACCAGCTCGAGATTCCTAGTGGGGCTGGGTGGAGTTTGGGGTCCCTTCATTCCACATTAAACCAAAGACTCATGAGTCCCTCAGATTCTAGACAAGACAATCTGGGGATCAGAGCCCTGGATCATTAATTCAGACAATGCTCAAGAATTCTTCATCTGAACATGATGCAGTCCATACAGAAGTTGAAATATAATAATGTACACAGGAAATTTATATAATGTTATAAACCAATGTTACCTCAGTA